>NC_068439.1:1550872-1605872 GCF_023373465.1 Oncorhynchus keta | reverse complement strand
TCACACAGCCCACAAGACACTGTATTAGCATGATCACACAGCCCACAAGACACAGTATTAGCAAGATCACACAGCCCACAATACACTGTATTAGCATGATCACACAGCCCACAAGACACTGTATTAGCATGATCACACAGCCCACAAGACACTGTATTAGCATGATCACACAGCCCACAAGACACTGTATTAGCATGATCACACACACCCACAATACACTATATTAGCATGATCACACACACCCACAAGACACTATATTAGCATGATCACACACACCCACAAGACACTGTATTAGCATGATCACACAGCCCACAAGACACTGTATTAGCAAGATCACACAGCCCACAAGACACTGTATTAGCATGATCACACAGCCCACAAGAGACTGTGTTAGCATTATCACACAGCCCACAAGACACTGTGTTAGCATGATCACACAGCCCACAAGACACTGTGTTAGCATGATCACACAGCCCACAAGACACTGTATTAGCATGATCACACAGCCCACAAGACACTGTATTAGCATGATCACACAGCCCACAAGACACTGTATTAGCATGATCACACACACCCACAAGACACTATATTAGCATGATCACACACACCCACAAGACACTATATTAGCATGATCACACACACCCACAAGACACTGTATTAGCATGATCACACAGCCCACAAGACACTGTATTAGCATGATCACACACACCCACAACACAGCCCACAGACACTGTATTAGCATGATCACACAGCCCACAAGACACTGTATTAGCATGATCACACAGCCCACAAGACACTGTATTAGCATGATCACACAGCCCACAAGACACTGTATTAGCATGATCACACAGCCCACAAGACACTGTATTAGCATGATCACACAGCCCACAAGACACTGTATTAGCATGATCACACAGCCCACAAGACACTGTATTAGCATGATCACACAGCCCACAAGACACTGTATTAGCATGATCACACACACCCACAAGACACTGTATTAGCATGATCACACACACCCACAAGACACTGTATTAGCATGATCACACACACCCACAAGACACTGTATTAGCATGATCACACACACAGCCCACAAGACACTGTATTAGCACAAGACACTGTATTAGCATGATCACACAGCCCACAAGACACTGTATTAGCATGATCACACAGCCCACAAGACACTGTATTAGCATGATCACACAGCCCACAAGACACTGTATTAGCATGATCACACAGCCCACAAGACACTGTATTAGCAAGATCACACAGCCCACAAGACACTGTATTAGCATGATCACACAGCCCACAAGAGACTGTGTTAGCATTATCACACAGCCCACAAGACACTGTGTTAGCATGATCACACAGCCCACAAGACACTGTATTAGCATGATCACACAGCCCACAAGACACTGTATTAGCATGATCACACACACCCACAAGACACTATATTAGCATGATCACACACACCCACAAGACACTATATTAGCATGATCACACACACCCACAAGACACTGTATTAGCATGATCACACAGCCCACAAGACACTGTATTAGCATGATCACACACACCCACAAGACACTGTATTAGCATGATCACACAGCCCACAAGACACTGTATTAGCATGATCACACAGCCCACAACACACTGTATTAGCATGATCACACAGCCCACAAGACACTGTATTAGCATGATCACACAGCCCACAAGACACTGTATTAGCATGATCACACAGCCCACAAGACACTGTATTAGCATGATCACACAGCCCACAAGACACTGTATTAGCATGATCACACAGCCAACAAGACACTGTATTAGCATGATCACACAGCCCACAAGACACTGTATTAGCATGATCACACAGCCCACAAGACACTGTATTAGCATGATCACACAGCCCACAAGACACTGTATTAGCATGATCACACAGCCCACAAGACACTGTATTAGCATGATCACACAGCCCACAAGACACTGTATTACCATGATCACACAGCCCACAAGACACTGTATTAGCATGATCACACAGCCCACAAGACACTGTATTAGCATGATCACACAGCCCACAAGACACTGTATTAGCATGATCACACACACCCACAAGACACTGTATTAGCATGATCACACACACCCACAAGACACTGTATTAGCATGATCACACACCCACAAGACACTGTATTAGCATGATCACACAGCCCACAAGACACTGTATTAGCATGATCACACAGCCCACAAGACACTGTATTAGCATGATCACACAGCCCACAAGACACTGTATTAGCATGATCACACAGCCCACAAGACACTGTATTAGCATGATCACACACCCACAAGACACTGTATTAGCATGATCACACAGCCCACAAGACACTGTATTAGCATGATCACACAGCCCACAAGACACAGTATTAGCAAGATCACACAGCCCACAATACACTGTATTAGCATGATCACACAGCCCACAAGACACTGTATTAGCATGATCACACAGCCCACAAGACACTGTATTAGCATGATCACACAGCCCACAAGACACTGTATTAGCATGATCACACACACCCACAATACACTATATTAGCATGATCACACACACCCACAAGACACTATATTAGCATGATCACACACACCCACAAGACACTGTATTAGCATGATCACACAGCCCAACAAGACACTGTATTAGCATGATCACACACACCCACAAGACACTGTATTAGCATGATCACACAGCCCACAAGACACTGTATTAGCATGATCACACAGCCCACAACACACTGTATTAGCATGATCACACAGCCCACAAGACACTGTATTAGCATGATCACACAGCCCACAAGACACTGTATTAGCATGATCACACAGCCCACAAGACACTCTATTAGCATGATCACACAGCCCACAAGACACTGTATTAGCATGATCACACAGCCCACAAGACACTGTATTAGCATGATCACACAGCCCACAAGACACTGTATTAGCATGATCACACAGCCCACAAGACACTGTATTAGCATGATAACACAGCCCACAAGACACTGTATTAGCATGATCACACAGCCCACAAGACACTGTATTAGCATGATCACACAGCCCACAAGACACTGTATTAGCATGATCACACACACCCACAAGACACTGTATTAGCATGATCACACAGCCCACAAGACACTGTATTAGCATGATCACACAGCCCACAAGACACTGTATTAGCATGATCACACACACCCACAAGACACTGTATTAGCATGATCACACACACCCACAAGACACTGTATTAGCATGATCACACAGCCCACAAGACACTGTATTAGCATGATCACACAGCCCACAAGACACTGTATTAGCATGATCACACAGCCCACAACACACTGTATTAGCATGATCACACAGCCCACAAGACACTGTATTAGCATGATTACACAGCCCACAAGACACTGTATTAGCATGATCACACACCCACAAGACACTGTGTTAGCATGATCACACACACCCACAAGACACTGTATTAGCATGATCACACAGCCCACAAGACACTGAATTAGCATGATCACACAGCCCACAAGACACTGTATTAGCATGATCACACAGCCCACAAGACACTGTGTTAGCATGATCACACACACGACACAGTATTAGCATGATCACACACCCACAAGACACTGTGTTAGCATGATCACACACACTCACAAGACACTGTATTAGCATGATCACACAGCCCAAAAGACACTGTATTAGCATGATCACACAGCCCAAAAGACACTGTATTAGCATGATCACACAGCTCACAAGACACTGTATTAGCATGATCACACAGCCCAAAAGACACTGTATTAGCATGATCACACAGCCCAAAAGACACTGTATTAGCATGATCACACACACCCACAAGACACTGTATTAGCATGATCACACAGCCCAAAAGACACTGTATTAGCATGATCACACACACCCACAAGATGCTGTATTAGCATGATCACACAGCCCACAAGACACTGAATTAGCATGATCACACAGCCCAAAAGACACTGTATTAGCATGATCACACACACCCACAAGACACTGTATTAGCATGATCACACAGCCCACAAGACACTGTATTAGCATGATCACACAGCCCACAAGACACTGAATTAGCATGATCACACAGCCCAAAAGACACTGTATTAGCATGATCACACAGCCCGCAAGACACTGTATTAGCATGATCACACACCCACAAGACACTGTGTTAGCATGATCACACACACCCACAAGACACTGTATTAGCATGATCACACAGCCCACAAGACACTGAATTAGCATGATCACACAGCCCAAAAGACACTGTATTAGCATGATCACACACCCACAAGACAATGTATTAGCATGATCACACACCCACAAGACACTGTATTAGCATGATCACACAGCCCACAAGACACTGTATTAGCATGATCACACACCCACAAGACACAGTATTAGCATGATCACACAGCCCAAAAGACACTGTATTAGCATGATCACACACCCACAAGACACGGTATTAGCATGATCACACAGCCCAAAAGACACTGTATTAGCATGGTCACACAGCCCACAAGACACTGTATTAGCATGATCACACACACCCACAAGACATTGAATTAGCATGATCACACACATCCACAAGACACTGTATTAGCATGATCACACACACCCACAAGACACTGTATTAGCATGATCACACAGCCCACAAGACACTGTATTAGCATGATCACACAGCCCGCAAGACACTGTATTAGCATGATCACACAGCCCACAAGACACTGTATTAGCATGATCACACACCCACAAGACACTGTATTAGCATGATCACACAGCCCACAAGACACTGTATTAGCATGATCACACAGCCCACAACATTTACATTTACATTTAAGTCATGTAGCAGACGCTCTTGTCCAGAGCGACTTACAAATTGGTGCATACACCTTATGACATCCAGTGGAACAGCCACTTGCATCTAAATCTTTTTTTTTGGGGGGGGTGAGAAGGATTACTTACCCTTACTTACCCTATCCTAGGTATTCCTTGAAGAGGTGGGGTTTCAGGTGTCTCCGGAAGGTGGTGATTGACTCCGCTGTCCTGGCGTCGTGAGGGAGTTTGTTCCACCATTGGGGGGCCAGAGCAGCGAACAGTTTTGACTGGGCTGAGCGGGAACTGTACTTCCTCAGTGGTACGGAGGCGAGCAGGCCAGAGGTGGATGAACGCAGTGCCCTTGTTTGGGTGTAGGGCCTGATCAGAGCCTGGAGGTACTGAGGTGCCGTTCCCCTCACAGCTCCGTAGGCAAGCACCATGGTCTTGTAGCGGATGCGAGCTTCAACTGGAAGCCAGTGGAGAGCGGAGGAGCGGGGTGACGCGAGAGAACTTGGGAAGGTTGAACACCAGACGGGCTGCGGCGTTCTGGATGAGTTGTAGGGGTTTAATGGCACAGGCAGGGAGCCCAGCCAACAGCGAGTTGCAGTAATCCAGACGGGGAGATGACAAGTGCCTGGATTAGGACCTGCGCCGCTTCCTGTGTGAGGCAGGGTCGTACTCTGCGGATGTTGTAGAGCATGAACCTACAGGAACGGGCCACCGCCTTGATGTTAGTTGAGAACGACAGGGTGTTGTCCAGGATCACGCCAAGGTTCTTAGCGCTCTGGGAGGAGGACACAATGGAGTTGTCAACCGTGATGGCGAGATCATGGAACGGGCAGTCCTTCCCGGGAGGAAGAGCAGCTCCGTCTTGCCGAGGTTCAGCTTGAGGTGGTGATCCGTCATCCACACTGATATGTCTGCCAGACATGCAGAGATGCGATTCGCCACCTGGTCATCAGAAGGGGGAAAGGAGAAGATTAATTGTGTGTCGTCTGCATAGCAATGATAGGAGAGACCATGTGAGGTTATGACAGAGCCAAGTGACTTGGTGTATAGCGAGAATAGGAGAGGGCCTAGAACAGAGCCCTGGTGGACACCAGTGGTGAGAGCGCGTGGTGAGGAGACAGATTCTCGCCACGCCACCTGGTAGGAGCGACCTGTCAGGTAGGACGCAATCTAAGCGTGGGCCGCGCCGGAGATGCCCAACTCCGAGAGGGTGGAGAGGAGGATCTGATGGTTCACAGTATCGAAGGCAGCCGATAGGTCTAGAAGGATGAGAGCAGAGGAGAGAGAGTTAGCTTTAGCTGTGCGGAGCGCCTCCGTGATACAGAGAAGAGCAGTCTCAGTTGAATGACTAGTCTTGAAACCTGACTGATTTGGATCAAGAAGGTCATTCTGAGAGAGATAGCGGGAGAGCTGGCCAAGGACGGCACGTTCAAGAGTTTTGGAGAGAAAAGAAAGAAGGGATACTGGTCTGTAGTTGTTGACATCGGAGGGATCGAGTGTAGGTTTTTTCAGAAGGGGTGCAACTCTCGCTCTCTTGAAGACGGAAGGGACGTAGCCAGCGGTCAGGGATGAGTTGATGAGCGAGGTGAGGTAAGGGAGAAGGTCTCCGGAAATGGTCTGGAGAAGAGAGGAGGGATAGGGTCAAGCGGGCAGGTTGTTGGGCGGCCGGCCGTCAAAATACGCGAGATTTCATCTGGAGAGAGAGGGAGAAAGAGGTCAGAGCACAGGGTAGGGCAGTGTGAGCAGAACCAGCGGTGTCGTTTGACTTAGCAAACGAGGATCGGATGTCGTCGACCTTCTTTTCAAAATGGTTGACGAAGTCATCTGCAGAGAGGGAGGAGGGGGGAGGGAGGATTCAGGAGGGAGGAGAAGGTGGCAAAGAGCTTCCTAGGTTTAGAGGCAGATGCTTGGAATTTAGAGTAGTGGCTTTAGCAGCAGAGACAGAGGAGGAAAATGTAGAGAGGAGGGAGTGAAAGGATGCCAGGTCCGCAGGGAGGCGAGTTGTCCTCCATTTCCGCTCGGCTGCCCGGAGCCCTGTTCTGTGAGCTCGCAATGAGTCGTCGAGCCACGGAGCGGGAGGGGAGGACCGAGCCGGCCTGGAGGATAGGGGACATAGAGAGTCAAAGGATGCAGAAAGGGAGGAGAGGAGGGTTGAGGAGGCAGAATCAGGAGATAGGTTGGAGAAGGTTTGAGCAGAGGGAAGAGATGATAGGATGGAAGAGGAGAGAGTAGCGGGGGAGAGAGAGCGAAGGTTGGGACGGCGCGATACCATCCGAGTAGGGGCAGTGTGGGAAGTGTTGGATGAGAGCGAGAGGGAAAAGGATACAAGGTAGTGGTCGGAGACTTGGAGGGGAGTTGCAATGGGGTTAGTGGAAGAACAGCATCTAGTAAAGATGAGGTCGAGCGTATTGCCTGCCTTGTGAGTAGGGGGAAGGTGAGAGGGTGAGGTCAAAAGAGGAGAGGAGTGGAAAGAAGGAGGCAGAGAGGAATGAGTCAAAGGTAGACGTGGGGAGGTTAAAGTCGCCCAGAACTGTGAGAGGTGAGCCGTCCTCAGGAAAGGAGCTTATCAAGGCATCAAGCTCATTGATGAACTCTCCGAGGAACCTGGAGGGAGATAAATGATAAGGATGTTAAGCTTGAAAGGGCTGGTAACTGTGACAGCATGGAATTCAAAGGAGGCGATAGACAGATGGGTAAGGGGAGAAAGAGAGAATGACCACTTGGGAGAGATGAGGATCCCGGTGCCACCACCCCGCTGACCAGAAGCTCTCGGGTGTGCGAGAACACGTGGGCGGACGAGGAGAGAGCAGTAGGAGTAGCAGTGTTATCTGTGGTGATCCATGTTTCCGTCAGTGCCAAGAAGTCGAGGGACTGGAGGGAGGCATGGGCTGAGATGAACTCTGCCTTGTTGGCCGCAGATCGGCAGTTCCAGAGGCTACCGGAGACCTGGAACTCCACGTGGGTCGTGCGCTGGGACCACCAGATTAGGGTGGCCGCGGCCACGCGGTTTGGAGCGTTTGTATGGTCTGTGCAGAGAGGAGAGAACAGGGATAGACAGACACATAGTTGACAGGCTACAGAAGAGGCTACGCTAATGCAAGGAGATTGGAATGACAAGTGGACTACACGTCTCGAATGTTCAGAAAGTTAAGCTTACGTAGCAAGAATCTTATTGACTAAAATGATTAAAATGATACAGTACTGCTGAAGTAGGCTAGCTGCCAGTGGCTGCGTTGTTAACACTACACTAATCAAGTCGTTCCGTTGAGTGTAATAGTTACTACAGTGCAGCTATTCGGGGGCTAGCTGGCTAGCTAGCAGTGTTGATTACGTTAAGTTGCGTTAAAAGAACGACAATAGCTGGCTAGCTAACCTAGAAAATCGCTCTAGACTACACAATTATCTTTGATACAAGGACGGCTATGTAGCTAGCTATGTAGCTAGCTACGATCAAGCAAATCAAACCGTTGTGCTGTAATGAAATGAAATGAAAATGTGGAGCGAAGCGGAATGCGACCGGGTTGTTGAGTGGGAAGTTAATTCAGTAGACGTTGGCTAGCTGTTAGCTGTTAGCTGTTAGCTAGCTAGCAGTGTCTCCTACGTTAAGGACGACAAATAGCTGGCTAGCTAACCTCTGTAAATTAAGATAATCACTCTAAGACTACACACTCTAAACTACACAATTATCTTGGATACGAAGACAGCAAAGACAACTATGTAGCTAGCTAACACTACACTAATCAAGTCGTTCAGTTGAGTGTAATAGTTTCTACGGTGCTGCTATACGGTGGACGTTAGCTATGTGGCTAGCTGCTGGGCAGTAGACTACGTTTGGACGACGAAATACGATAATTACGCAATTATCTTTGATACAAAGACGGCTATGTAGCTAGCTAAGAAGAAATTGCTAAGATTAGACAAATCAAACCGTTGTACTATAATGAAATATAATGAAAAGTAATGAAAAGTAATACTACCTGCGGACCGAAGTGCGAATGCGACCGCTCGCTCCAACCCGGAAGGGAATATGGTGCCATTTGACCTGGTCTATAAGGAATAGGGTGCCATTTGACCTGGTCTATAGGGAATATGGTGCCATTTGACCTGGTCTATAGGGAATATGGTGCCATTTGACCTGGTCTATAGGGAATAGGGTGCCATTTGACCTGGTCTATAGGGAATATGGTGCCATTTGACCTGGTCTATAGGGAATAGGGTGCCATTTGACCTGGTCTATAGGGAATATGGTGCTATTTGACCTGGTCTATAGGGAATAGGGTGCCATTTGACCTGGTCTATAGGGAATAGGGTGCCATTTGACCTGGTCTATAGGGAATATGGTGCTATTTGACCTGGTCTATAGGGAATATGGTGCCATTTGACCTGGTCTATAGGGAATATGGTGCTATTTGACCTGGTCTATAGGGAATATGGTGCCATTTGACCTGGTCTATAGGGAATATGGTGCTATTTGACCTGGTCTATAGGGAATATGGTGCCATTTGACCTGGTCTATAGGGAATAGGGTGCTATTTGACCTGGTCTAGGGAATAGGGTGCCATTTGACCTGGTCTATAAGGAATAGGGTGCCATTTGACCTGGTCTATAGGGAATATGGTGCCATTTGACCTGGTCTATAGGGAATAGGGTGCCATTTGACCTGGTCTATAGGGAATATGGTGCCATTTGACCTGGTCTATAGGGAATATGGTGCCATTTGACCTGGTCTGTTGGGAATAGGGTGCCATTTGACCTGGTCTATAGGGAATATGGTGCCATTTGACCTGGTCTATAAGGAATAGGGTGCTATTTGACCTGGTCTATAGGGAATATGGTGCCATTTGACCTGGTCTATAGGGAATCTGGTGATATTTGACCTGGTCTATAGGGAATATGGTGCCATTTGACCTGGTCTATAGGGAATAGGGTGCTATTTGACCTGGTCTATAGGGAATATGGTGCCATTTGACCTGGTCTATAGGGAATCTGGTGATATTTGACCTGGTCTATAGGGAATATGGTGCCATTTGACCTGGTCTATAGGGAATATGGTGCTATTTGACCTGGTCTATAGGGAATATGGTGGCATTTGACCTGGTCTATAGGGAATATGGTGCTATTTGACCTGGTCTATATGGAATATGGTGCTATTTGACCTGGTCTATAGGGAATATGGTGCCATTTGACCTGGTCTATAGGGAATAGGGTGCTATTTGACCTGGTCTAGGGAATATGGTGCAATTTGACCTGGTCTATAAGGAATAGGGTGCCATTTGACCTGGTCTATCGGGAATATGGTGCCATTTGACCTGGTCTATAGGGAATATGGTGCAATTTGACCTGGTCTATAGGGAATATGGTGCCATTTGACCTGGTCTATAGGGAATATGGTGCTATTTGACCTGGTCTATAGGGAATAGGGTGCTATTTGACCTGGTCTAGGGAATAGGGTGCAATTTGACCTGGTCTATAAGGAATAGGGTGCCATTTGACCTGGTCTATCGGGAATATGGTGCCATTTGACCTGGTCTATAGGGAATATGGTGCAATTTGACCTGGTCTATAGGGAATATGGTGCCATTTGACCTGGTCTATAGGGAATATGGTGCCATTTGACCTGGTCTATAGGGAATATGGTGCCATTTGACCTGGTCTATAGGGAATAGGGTGCCATTTGACCTGGTCTAGGGAATATAGGGTGCCATTTGACCTGGTCTATAGGGAATATGGTGCTATTTGACCTGGTCTATAGGGAATATGGTGCTATTTGACCTGGTCTATAGGGAATAGGGTGCCATTTGACCTGGTCTATAGGGAATAGGGTTCCATTTGACCTGGTCTATAGGGAATAGGGTGCCATTTGACCTGGTCTATAGGGAATAGGGTGCCATTTGACCTGGTCTATAGGGAATATGGTGCCATTTGACCTGGCCTATAGGGAATAGGGTGCCATTTGACCTGGTCTATAGGGAATATGGTGCCATTTGACCTGGTCTATAGGGAATATGGTGCCATTTGACCTGGTCTATAGGGAATATGGTGCTATTTGACCTGGTCTATAGGGAATAGGGTGCCATTTGACCTGGTCTATAGGGAATATGGTGCCATTTGACCTGGTCTATAGGGAATAGGGTGCCATTTGACCTGGTCTATAGGGAATATGGTGCCATTTGACCTGGTCTATAGGGAATATGGTGCCATTTGACCTGGTCTAGGAATATGGTGCTATTTGACCTGGTCTATGGGGAATATGGTGCCATTTGACCTGGTCTATAGGGAATAGGGTGCCATTTGACCTGGTCTATAGGGAATATGGTGCCATTTGACCTGGTCTATAGGGAATATGGTGCCATTTGACCTGGTCTGTTGGGAATAGGGTGCCATTTGACCTGGTCTATAGGGAATATGGTGCCATTTGACCTGGTCTATAAGGAATATTGTGCTATTTGACCTGGTCTATAGGGAATATGGTGCCATTTGACCTGGTCTATAGGGAATCTGGTGATATTTGACCTGGTCTATAGGGAATATGGTGCCATTTGACCTGGTCTATAGGGAATAGGGTGCTATTTGACCTGGTCTATAGGGAATATGGTGCCATTTGACCTGGTCTATAGGGAATCTGGTGATATTTGACCTGGTCTATAGGGAATATGGTGCCATTTGACCTGGTCTATAGGGAATATGGTGCTATTTGACCTGGTCTATAGGGAATATGGTGCCATTTGACCTGGTCTATAGGGAATATGGTGCTATTTGACCTGGTCTATATGGAATAT
Organism: Oncorhynchus keta; assembly: GCF_023373465.1. Classification (NCBI taxonomy): domain Eukaryota; kingdom Metazoa; phylum Chordata; class Actinopteri; order Salmoniformes; family Salmonidae; genus Oncorhynchus; species Oncorhynchus keta. Next base: position 1,594,203 of record NC_068439.1, on the reverse strand, counting down.
GGTGCTATTTGACCTGGTCTATAGGGAATATGGTGCCATTTGACCTGGTCTATAGGGAATAGGGTGCTATTTGACCTGGTCTAGGGAATATGGTGCAATTTGACCTGGTCTATAAGGAATAGGGTGCCATTTGACCTGGTCTATAGGGAATATGGTGCCATTTGACCTGGTCTATAGGGAATATGGTGCAATTTGACCTGGTCTATAGGGAATATGGTGCCATTTGACCTGGTCTATAGGGAATATGGTGCTATTTGACCTGGTCTATAGGGAATAGGGTGCCATTTGACCTGGTCTAGGGAATATAGGGTGCCATTTGACCTGGTCTATAGGGAATATGGTGCTATTTGACCTGGTCTATAGGGAATAGGGTGCCATTTGACCTGGTCTATAGGGAATAGGGTTCCATTTGACCTGGTCTATAGGGAATAGGGTGCCATTTGACCTGGTCTATAGGGAATAGGGTGCCATTTGACCTGGTCTATAGGGAATATGGTGCCATTTGACCTGGCCTATAGGGAATAGGGTGCCATTTGACCTGGTCTATAGGGAATATGGTGCCATTTGACCTGGTCTATAGGGAATATGGTGCCATTTGACCTGGTCTATAGGGAATATGGTGCCATTTGACCTGGTCTATAGGGAATATGGTGCTATTTGACCTGGTCTATAGGGAATAGGGTGCCATTTGACCTGGTCTATAGGGAATATGGTGCCATTTGACCTGGTCTATAGGGAATAGGGTGCCATTTGACCTGGTCTATAGGGAATATGGTGCCATTTGACCTGGTCTATAGGGAATATGGTGCCATTTGACCTGGTCTGTTGGGAATAGGGTGCCATTTGACCTGGTCTATAGGGAATATGGTGCCATTTGACCTGGTCTATAAGGAATAGGGTGCTATTTGACCTGGTCTATAGGGAATATGGTGCCATTTGACCTGGTCTATAGGGAATCTGGTGATATTTGACCTGGTCTATAGGGAATATGGTGCCATTTGACCTGGTCTATAGGGAATAGGGTGCCATTTGACCTGGTCTATAGGGAATATGGTGCTATTTGACCTGGTCTATAGGGAATATGGTGGCATTTGACCTGGTCTATAGGGAATATGGTGCTATTTGACCTGGTCTATAGGGAATATGGTGCTATTTGACCTGGTCTATAGGGAATATGGTGCCATTTGACCTGGTCTATAGGGAATAGGGTGCTATTTGACCTGGTCTAGGGAATAGGGTGCAATTTGACCTGGTCTATAAGGAATAGGGTGCCATTTCACCTGGTCTATCGGGAATATGGTGCCATTTGACCTGGTCTATAGGGAATATGGTGCAATTTGACCTGGTCTATAGGGAATATGGTGCCATTTGACCTGGTCTATAGGGAATATGGTGCCATTTGACCTGGTCTATAGGGAATATGGTGCTATTTGACCTGGTCTATAGGGAATAGGTGCCATTTGACCTGGTCTAGGGAATATAGGGTGCCATTTGACCTGGTCTATAGGGAATATGGTGCTATTTGACCTGGTCTATAGGGAATATGGTGCTATTTGACCTGGTCTATAGGGAATAGGGTGCCATTTGACCTGGTCTATAGGGAATAGGGTTCCATTTGACCTGGTCTATAGGGAATAGGGTGCCATTTGACCTGGTCTATAGGGAATAGGGTGCCATTTGACCTGGTCTATAGGGAATATGGTGCCATTTGACCTGGCCTATAGGGAATAGGGTGCCATTTGACCTGGTCTATAGGGAATATGGTGCCATTTGACCTGGTCTATAGGGAATATGGTGCCATTTGACCTGGTCTATAGGGAATATGGTGCCATTTGACCTGGTCTATAGGGAATAGGGTGCCATTTGACCTGGTCTATAGGGAATAGGGTTCCATTTGACCTGGTCTATAGGGAATAGGGTGCCATTTGACCTGGTCTATAGGGAATATGGTGCCATTTGACCTGGCCTATAGGGAATAGGTGCCATTTGACCTGGTCTATAGGGAATATGGTGCCATTTGACCTGGTCTATAGGGAATATGGTGCCATTTGACCTGGTCTATAGGGAATATGGTGCCATTTGACCTGGTCTATAGGGAATATGGTGCTATTTGACCTGGTCTAGGGAATATAGGTGCCATTTGACCTGGTCTATAGGGAATATGGTGCCATTTGACCTGGTCTATAGGGAATATGGTGCTATTTGACCTGGTCTATAGGGAATAGGGTGCCATTTGACCTGGTCTATAGGGAATAGGGTTCCATTTGACCTGGTCTATAGGGAATAGGGTGCCATTTGACCTGGTCTATAGGGAATAGGGTGCCATTTGACCTGGTCTATAGGGAATAGGGTGCCATTTGACCTGGTCTATAGGGAATAGGGTGCCATTTGACCTGGTCTATAGGGAATATGGTGCCATTTGACCTGGTCTATAGGGAATATGGTGCTATTTGACCTGGTCTATAGGGAATAGGGTTCCATTTGACCTGGTCTATAGGGAATAGGGTGCCATTTGACCTGGTCTATAGGGAATATGGTGCCATTTGACCTGGTCTATAGGGAATAGGGTGCCATTTGACCTGGCCTATAGGGAATAGGGTGCCATTTGACCTGGTCTATAGGGAATATGGTGCCATTTGACCTGGTCTATAGGGAATATGGTGCCATTTGACCTGGTCTATAGGGAATATGGTGCCATTTGACCTGGTCTATAGGGAATATGGTGCCATTTGACCTGGTCTATAGGGAATAGGGTGCCATTTGACCTGGTCTAGGGAATATAGGGTGCCATTTGACCTGGTCTATAAGGAATAGGGTGCCATTTGACCTGGTCTATAGGGAATATGGTGCCATTTGACCTGGTCTATAGGGAATAGGTGCCATTTGACCTGGTCTATAGGGAATATGGTGCCATTTGACCTGGTCTATAGGGAATATGGTGCCATTTGACCTGGTCTGTTGGGAATAGGGTGCCATTTGACCTGGTCTATAGGGAATATGGTGCCATTTGACCTGGTCTATAAGGAATAGGGTGCTATTTGACCTGGTCTATAGGGAATATGGTGCCATTTGACCTGGTCTATAGGGAATCTGGTGCTATTTGACCTGGTCTATAGGGAATAGGGTGCCATTTGACCTGGTCTATAGGGAATAGGGTTCCATTTGACCTGGTCTATAGGGAATAGGGTGCCATTTGACCTGGTCTATAGGGAATAGGTGCCATTTGACCTGGTCTATAGGGAATATGGTGCCATTTGACCTGGTCTATAGGGAATAGGGTGCCATTTGACCTGGTCTATAGGGAATATGGTGCCATTTGACCTGGTCTATAGGGAATAGGGTGCCATTTGACCTGGTCTATAGGGAATATGGTGCCATTTGACCTGGTCTATAGGGAATATGGTGCCATTTGACCTGGTCTATAGGGAATATGGTGCTATTTGACCTGGTCTATAGGGAATATGGTGCCATTTGACCTGGTCTATAGGGAATAGGGTGCTATTTGACCTGGTCTAGGGAATAGGGTGCAATTTGACCTGGTCTATAAGGAATAGGGTGCCATTTCACCTGGTCTATCGGGAATATGGTGCCATTTGACCTGGTCTATAGGGAATATGGTGCAATTTGACCTGGTCTATAGGGAATATGGTGCCATTTGACCTGGTCTATAGGGAATATGGTGCCATTTGACCTGGTCTATAGGGAATATGGTGCTATTTGACCTGGTCTATAGGGAATAGGGTGCCATTTGACCTGGTCTAGGGAATATAGGGTGCCATTTGACCTGGTCTATAGGGAATATGGTGCTATTTGACCTGGTCTATAGGGAATATGGTGCTATTTGACCTGGTCTATAGGGAATAGGGTGCCATTTGACCTGGTCTATAGGGAATAGGGTTCCATTTGACCTGGTCTATAGGGAATAGGGTGCCATTTGACCTGGTCTATAGGGAATAGGGTGCCATTTGACCTGGTCTATAGGGAATATGGTGCCATTTGACCTGGCCTATAGGGAATAGGGTGCCATTTGACCTGGTCTATAGGGAATATGGTGCCATTTGACCTGGTCTATAGGGAATATGGTGCCATTTGACCTGGTCTATAGGGAATATGGTGCTATTTGACCTGGTCTATAGGGAATAGGGTGCCATTTGACCTGGTCTATAGGGAATAGGGTTCCATTTGACCTGGTCTATAGGGAATAGGGTGCCATTTGACCTGGTCTATAGGGAATATGGTGCCATTTGACCTGGCCTATAGGGAATAGGGTGCCATTTGACCTGGTCTATAGGGAATATGGTGCCATTTGACCTGGTCTATAGGGAATAGGGTGCCATTTGACCTGGTCTATAGGGAATATGGTGCCATTTGACCTGGTCTATAGGGAATATGGTGCTATTTGACCTGGTCTAGGGAATATAGGGTGCCATTTGACCTGGTCTATAGGGAATATGGTGCTATTTGACCTGGTCTATAGGGAATATGGTGCTATTTGACCTGGTCTATAGGGAATAGGGTGCCATTTGACCTGGTCTATAGGGAATAGGGTTCCATTTGACCTGGTCTATAGGGAATAGGGTGCCATTTGACCTGGTCTATAGGGAATAGGGTGCCATTTGACCTGGTCTATAGGGAATATGGTGCCATTTGACCTGGCCTATAGGGAATAGGGTGCCATTTGACCTGGTCTATAGGGAATATGGTGCCATTTGACCTGGTCTATAGGGAATATGGTGCTATTTGACCTGGTCTATAGGGAATAGGGTTCCATTTGACCTGGTCTATAGGGAATAGGGTGCCATTTGACCTGGTCTATAGGGAATAGGGTGCCATTTGACCTGGTCTATAGGGAATATGGTGCCATTTGACCTGGCCTATAGGGAATAGGGTGCCATTTGACCTGGTCTATAGGGAATATGGTGCCATTTGACCTGGTCTATAGGGAATATGGTGCCATTTGACCTGGTCTATAGGGAATATGGTGCCATTTGACCTGGTCTATAGGGAATATGGTGCTATTTGACCTGGTCTATAGGGAATAGGGTGCCATTTGACCTGGTCTAGGGAATATAGGGTGCCATTTGACCTGGTCTATAAGGAATAGGGTGCCATTTGACCTGGTCTATAGGGAATATGGTGCCATTTGACCTGGTCTATAGGGAATAGGGTGCCATTTGACCTGGTCTATAGGGAATATGGTGCCATTTGACCTGGTCTATAGGGAATATGGTGCCATTTGACCTGGTCTGTTGGGAATAGGGTGCCATTTGACCTGGTCTATAGGGAATATGGTGCCATTTGACCTGGTCTATAAGGAATAGGGTGCTATTTGACCTGGTCTATAGGGAATATGGTGCCATTTGACCTGGTCTATAGGGAATCTGGTGCTATTTGACCTGGTCTATAGGGAATAGGGTGCCATTTGACCTGGTCTATAGGGAATAGGGTTCCATTTGACCTGGTCTATAGGGAATAGGGTGCCATTTGACCTGGTCTATAGGGAATAGGGTGCCATTTGACCTGGTCTATAGGGAATATGGTGCCATTTGACCTGGTCTATAGGGAATAGGGTGCCATTTGACCTGGTCTATAGGGAATATGGTGCCATTTGACCTGGCCTATAGGGAATAGGGTGCCATTTGACCTGGTCTATAGGGAATATGGTGCCATTTGACCTGGTCTATAGGGAATATGGTGCCATTTGACCTGGTCTATAGGGAATATGGTGCCATTTGACCTGGTCTATAGGGAATATGGTGCTATTTGACCTGGTCTATAGGGAATAGGGTGCCATTTGACCTGGTCTAGGGAATATAGGGTGCCATTTGACCTGGTCTATAGGGAATATGGTGCTATTTGACCTGGTCTATAGGGAATATGGTGCTATTTGACCTGGTCTATAGGGAATAGGGTGCCATTTGACCTGGTCTATAGGGAATAGGGTTCCATTTGACCTGGTCTATAGGGAATAGGGTGCCATTTGACCTGGTCTATAGGGAATAGGGTGCCATTTGACCTGGTCTATAGGGAATATGGTGCCATTTGACCTGGTCTATAGGGAATATGGTGCCATTTGACCTGGTCTATAGGGAATATGGTGCCATTTGACCTGGTCTATAGGGAATATGGTGCTATTTGACCTGGTCTATAGGGAATAGGGTGCCATTTGACCTGGTCTAGGGAATATAGGGTGCCATTTGACCTGGTCTATAGGGAATATAGGGTGCCATTTGACCTGGTCTATAGGGAATAGGGTGCCATTTGACCTGGTCTATAGGGAATAGGGTGCCATTTGACATGGTCTATAGGGAATAGGGTGCCATTTGACCTGGTCTATAGGGAATATGGTGCCATTTGACCTGGTCTATAGGGAATATGGTGCCATTTGACCTGGTCTATAGGGAATATGGTGCCATTTGACCTGGTCTATAGGGAATATGGTGCTATTTGACCTGGTCTATAGGGAATAGGGTGCCATTTGACCTGGTCTAGGGAATATAGGGCGCCATTTGACCTGGTCTATAGGGAATATGGTGCTATTTGACCTGGTCTATAGGGAATATGGTGCTATTTGACCTGGTCTATAGGGAATAGGGTGCCATTTGACCTGGTCTATAGGGAATAGGGTTCCATTTGACCTGGTCTATAGGGAATAGGGTGCCATTTGACCTGGTCTATAGGGAATAGGGTGCCATTTGACCTGGTCTATAGGGAATAGGGTGCCATTTGACCTGGTCTAGGAATATAGGGTGCCATTTGACCTGGTCTATAGGGAATATGGTGCTATTTGACCTGGTCTATAGGGAATATGGTGCTATTTGACCTGGTCTATAGGGAATAGGGTGCCATTTGACCTGGTCTATAGGGAATAGGGTTCCATTTGACCTGGTCTATAGGGAATAGGGTGCCATTTGACCTGGTCTATAGGGAATAGGGTGCCATTTGACCTGGTCTATAGGGAATAGGGTGCCATTTGACCTGGTCTATAGGGAATATGGTGCTATTTGACCTGGTCTATAGGGAATATGGTGCCATTTGACCTGGTCTATAGGGAATATGGTGCTATTTGACCTGGTCTATAGGGAATATGGTGCCATTTGACCTGGTCTAGGAATATGGTGCTATTTGACCTGGTCTATAGGGAATATGGTGCTATTTGACCTGGTCTATAGGGAATAGGGTGCCATTTGACCTGGTCTATAGGGAATATGGTGCCATTTGACCTGGTCTATAGGGAATATGGTGCTATTTGACCTGGTCTATAGGGAATATGGTGCCATTTGACCTGGTCTATAGGGAATAGGGTGCTATTTGACCTGGTCTAGGGAATAGGGTGCCATTTGACCTGGTCTATAAGGAATAGGGTGCCATTTGACCTGGTCTATAGTGAATATGGTGCCATTTGACCTGGTCTATAGGGAATAGGGTGCCATTTGACCTGGTCTATAGGGAATATGGTGCCATTTGACCTGGTCTATAGGGAATATGGTGCCATTTGACCTGGTCTATAGGGAATATGGTGCCATTTGACCTGGTCTATAGGGAATATGGTGCCATTTGACCTGGTCTATAGGGAATATGGTGCCATTTGACCTGGTCTATAGGGAATATGGTGCCATTTGACCTGGTCTATAGGGAATATGGTTCTATTTGACCTGGTCTATAGGGAATAGGGTGCCATTTGACCTGGTCTAGGGAATATAGGGTGCCATTTGACCTGGTCTATAGGGAATATGGTGCTATTTGACCTGGTCTATAGGGAATATGGTGCTATTTGACCTGGTCTATAGGGAATAGGGTTCCATTTGACCTGGTCTATAGGGAATAGGGTGCCATTTGACCTGGTCTATAGGGAATAGGGTGCCATTTGACCTGGTCTATAGGGAATAGGGTGCCATTTGACCTGGTCTATAGGGAATATGGTGCTATTTGACCTGGTCTATAGGGAATATGGTGCCATTTGACCTGGTCTATAGGGAATATGGTGCTATTTGACCTGGTCTATAGGGAATATGGTGCCATTTGACCTGGTCTATAGGGAATATGGTGCCATTTGACCTGGTCTATAGGGAATATGGTGCCATTTGACCTGGTCTATAGGGAATATGGTGCCATTTGACCTGGTCTATAGGGAATATGGTGCCATTTGACCTGGTCTATAGGGAATATGGTGCTATTTGACCTGGTCTATAGGGAATATGGTGCCATTTGACCTGGTCTATAGGGAATATGGTGCTATTTGACCTGGTCTATAGGGAATATGGTGCCATTTGACCTGGTCTATAGGGAATATGGTGCTATTTGACCTGGTCTATAGGGAATATGGTGCCATTTGACCTGGTCTATAGGGAATATGGTGCCATTTGACCTGGTCTATAGGGAATAGGGTGCCATTTGACCTGGTCTATAGGGAATATGGTGCCATTTGACCTGGTCTATAAGGAATAGGGTGCTATTTGACCTGGTCTATAGGGAATATGGTGCCATTTGACCTGGTCTATAAGGAATAGGGTGCTATTTGACCTGGTCTAGGGAATATAGGTGCCATTTGACCTGGTCTATAGGGAATAGGGTGCCATTTGACCTGGTCTATAGGGAATATGGTGCCATTTGACCTGGTCTATAGGGAATATGGTGCTATTTGACCTGGTCTATAGGGAATAGGGTGCCATTTGACCTGGTCTATAGGGAATAGGGTGCCATTTGACCTGGTCTATAGGGAATATGGTGCTATTTGACCTGGTCTATAGGGAATATGGTGCCATTTGACCTGGTCTATAGGGAATATGGTGCTATTTGACCTGGTCTATAGGGAATATGGTGCTATTTGACCTGGTCTATAGGGAATATGGTGCCATTTGACCTGGTCTATAGGGAATAGGGTGCTATTTGACCTGGTCTAGGGAATAGGGTGCCATTTGACCTGGTCTATAGGGAATAGGGTGCCATTTGACCTGGTCTATAGGGAATATGGTGCCATTTGACCTGGTCTATAGGGAATAGGGTGCCATTTGACCTGGTCTATAGGGAATATGGTGCCATTTGACCTGGTCTATAGGGAATATGGTGCCATTTGACCTGGTCTATAGGAATATGGTGCCATTTGACCTGGTCTATAGGGAATATGGTGCCATTTGACCTGGTCTATAGGGAATATGGTGCCATTTGACCTGGTCTATAGGGAATATGGTGCCATTTGACCTGGTCTATAGGGAATATGGTTCTATTTGACCTGGTCTATAGGGAATAGGGTGCCATTTGACCTGGTCTAGGGAATATAGGGTGCCATTTGACCTGGTCTATAGGGAATATGGTGCTATTTGACCTGGTCTATAGGGAATATGGTGCTATTTGACCTGGTCTATAGGGAATAGGGTTCCATTTGACCTGGTCTATAGGGAATATGGTGCCATTTGACCTGGTCTATAGGGAATAGGGTGCCATTTGACCTGGTCTATAGGGAATATGGTGCTATTTGACCTGGTCTATAGGGAATATGGTGCCATTTGACCTGGTCTATAGGGAATATGGTGCTATTTGACCTGGTCTATAGGGAATATGGTGCCATTTGACCTGGTCTATAGGGAATATGGTGCCATTTGACCTGGTCTATAGGGAATATGGTGCCATTTGACCTGGTCTATAGGGAATATGGTGCCATTTTACCTGGTCTATAGAATATGGTGCCATTTGACCTGGTCTATAGGGAATATGGTGCCATTTGACCTGGTCTATAGGGAATATGGTGCCATTTGACCTGGTCTATAGGGAATATGGTGCCATTTGACCTGGTCTATAGGGAATATGGTGCCATTTGACCTGGTCTATAGGGAATATGGTGCCATTTGACCTGGTCTATAGGGAATATGGTGCCATTTGACCTGGTCTATAGGGAATATGGTGCCATTTGACCTGGTCTATAGGGAATATGGTGCTATTTGACCTGGTCTATAGGGAATATGGTGCCATTTGACCTGGTCTATAGGGAATATGGTGCTATTTGACCTGGTCTATAGGGAATATGGTGCCATTTCACCTGGTCTATAGGGAATATGGGTGCTATTTGACCTGGTCTAGGGAATAGGTGCCATTTGACCTGGTCTATAGGGAATATGGTGCCATTTGACCTGGTCTATAGGGAATATGGTGCCATTTGACCTGGTCTATAGGGAATAGGGTGCCATTTGACCTGGTCTATAGGGAATAGGGTGCCATTTGACCTGGTCTATAGGGAATATGGTGCCATTTGACCTGGTCTATAGGGAATATGGTGCCATTTGACCTGGTCTATAGGGAATATGGTGCCATTTGACCTGGTCTATAGGGAATATGGTGCCATTTGACCTGGTCTATAGGGAATATGGTGCCATTTGACCTGGTCTATAGGGAATATGGTGCCATTTGACCTGGTCTATAGGTGAACCTGGTCTATAAGGTGCTATTTGACCTGGTCTATAGGGAATATGGTGCCATTTGACCTGGTCTATAGGACCTGGTCTAATATATGGTGCCATTTGACCTGGTCTATAGGGAATATGGTGCCATTTGACCTGGTCTATAGGGAATATGGTGCCATTTGACCTGGTCTATAGGGAATATGGTGCCATTTGACCTGGTCTATAGGGAATATGGTGCCATTTGACCTGGTCTATAGGGAATATGGTGCCATTTGACCTGGTCTATAGGGAATATGGTGCCATTTGACCTGGTCTATAGGGAATAGGGTGCCATTTGACCTGGTCTATAGGAATATGGTGCCATTTGACCTGGTCTATAGGGAATATGGTGCCATTTGACCTGGTCTATAAGGAATAGGGTGCCATTTGACCTGGTCTATAGGGAATATGGTGCCATTTGACCTGGTCTATAGGGAATAGGGTGCCATTTGACCTGGTCTATAGGGAATATGGTGCCATTTGACCTGGTCTATAGGGAATAGGGTGCCATTTGACCTGGTCTATTTGGGTGCCTGGTCTATAGGGAATATGGTGCCATTTGACCTGGTCTATAGGGAATATGGTGCTATTTGACCTGGTCTATAGGGAATAGGGTGCCATTTGACCTGGTCTATAGGGAATAGGGTGCCATTTGACCTGGTCTATAGGGAATATGGTGCCATTTGACCTGGTCTATAGGAATATGGTGCCATTTGACCTGGTCTATAGGAATATGGTGCTATTTGACCTGGTCTATAGGGAATATGGTGCTATTTGACCTGGTCTATAGGGAATATGGTGCCATTTGACCTGGTCTATAGGGAATAGGTGCTATTTGACCTGGTCTAGGAATAGGGTGCCATTTGACCTGGTCTATAAGGAATAGGGTGCCATTTGACCTGGTCTATAGGGAATATGGTGCCATTTGACCTGGTCTATAGGGAATAGGGTGCCATTTGACCTGGTCTATAGGGAATATGGTGCCATTTGACCTGGTCTATAGGGAATATGGTGCCATTTGACCTGGTCTATAGGGAATATGGTGCCATTTGACCTGGTCTATAGGGAATATGGTGCCATTTGACCTGGTCTATAGGGAATATGGTGCCATTTGACCTGGTCTATAGGGAATATGGTGCCATTTGACCTGGTCTATAGGGAATATGGTGCTATTTGACCTGGTCTATAGGGAATAGGTGCCATTTGACCTGGTCTAGGAATATGGTGCCATTTGACCTGGTCTATAGGGAATATGGTGCTATTTGACCTGGTCTATAGGGAATATGGTGCTATTTGACCTGGTCTATAGGGAATAGGGTTCCATTTGACCTGGTCTATAGGGAATAGGGTGCCATTTGACCTGGTCTATAGGGAATAGGGTGCCATTTGACCTGGTCTATAGGGAATATGGTGCCATTTGACCTGGTCTATAGGGAATATGGTGCTATTTGACCTGGTCTATAGGGAATATGGTGCCATTTGACCTGGTCTATAGGGAATATGGTGCTATTTGACCTGGTCTATAGGGAATATGGTGCCATTTGACCTGGTCTATAGGGAATATGGTGCCATTTGACCTGGTCTATAGGAAATAGGGTGCCATTTGACCTGGTCTATAGGGAATATGGTGCCATTTGACCTGGTCTATAGGGAATATGGTGCCATTTGACCTGGTCTATAGGGAATATGGTGCTATTTGACCTGGTCTATAGGGAATATGGTGCCATTTGACCTGGTCTATTGGGAATATGGTGCTATTTGACCTGGTCTATAGGGAATATGGTGCCATTTGACCTGGTCTATAGGGAATATGGTGCCATTTGACCTGGTCTATAGGGAATATGGTGCCATTTGACCTGGTCTATAGGGAATATGGTGCTATTTGACCTGGTCTATAGGGAATATGGTGCTATTTGACCTGGTCTATAGGGAATATGGTGCCATTTGACCTGGTCTATAGGGAATATGGTGCTATTTGACCTGGTCTATAGGGAATATGGTGCCATTTCACCTGGTCTATAGGGAATAGGGTGCTATTTGACCTGGTCTATAGGGAATAGGGTGCCATTTGACCTGGTCTATAGGGAATATGGTGCCATTTGACCTGGTCTATAGGGAATATGGTGCCATTTGACCTGGTCTATAGGGAATAGGGTGCCATTTGACCTGGTCTATAGGGAATATGGTGCCATTTGACCTGGTCTATAGGGAATATGGTGCCATTTGACCTGGTCTATAGGGAATATGGTGCCATTTGACCTGGTCTATAGGGAATATGGTGCCATTTGACCTGGTCTATAGGGAATATGGTGCTATTTGACCTGGTCTATAGGGAATATGGTGCCATTTGACCTGGTCTATAGGGAATATGGTGCTATTTGACCTGGTCTATAGGGAATATGGTGCCATTTGACCTGGTCTATAGGGAATATGGTGCTATTTGACCTGGTCTATAGGGAATATGGTGACCTGGTCTATAGGGAATATGGTGCCATTTGACCTGGTCTATAAGGAATATGGTGCTATTTGCCCTGGTCTATAGGGAGTATGGTGCCATTTGACCTGGTCTATAGCGAATATGGTGCCATTTGACCTGGTCTATAGGGAATAGGTGCCATTTGACCTGGTCTATAGGGAATATGGTGCCATTTGACCTGGTCTATAGGGAATAGGGTGCCATTTGACCTGGTCTATAGGGAATATGGTGCCATTTGACCTGGTCTATAGGGAATATGGTGCTATTTCACCTGGTCTATAGGGAATATGGTGCCATTTGACCTGGTCTATAGGGAATATGGTGCCATTTGACCTGGTCTATAGGGAATATGGTGCTATTTGACCTGGTCTATAGGGGTGCCATTTGATATGGTGCCATTTGACCTGGTCTATAGGGAATAGGGTGCTATTTGACCTGGTCTATAGGGAATAGGTGCTATTTGACCTGGTCTATAGGGAATATGGTGCTATTTGACCTGGTCTATAGGGAATATGGTGCCATTTGACCTGGTCTATAGGGAATATGGTGCCATTTGACCTGGTCTATAGGGAATAGGGTGCCATTTGACCTGGTCTATAGGGAATATGGTGCCATTTGACCTGGTCTAGGAATATGGTGCTATTTGACCTGGTCTATAGGGAATATGGTGCCATTTGACCTGGTCTATAGGGAATAGGGTGCCATTTGACCTGGTCTATAGGGAATATGGTGCCATTTGACCTGGTCTATAAGGAATAGGGTGCTATTTGACCTGGTCTATAAGGAATAGGGGTGCCATTTGACCTGGTCTATTATGTGCCATTTGACCTGGTCTATAGGGAATATGGTGCCATTTGACCTGGTCTATAGGGAATATGGTGCCATTTGACCTGGTCTATAAGGAATAGGGTGCTATTTGACCTGGTCTATAGGGAATATAAGGTGCCATTTGACCTGGTCTATAGGGAATATGGTGCCATTTGACCTGGTCTATAGGGAATATGGTGCCATTTGACCTGGTCTATAGGGAATAGGGTGCTATTTGACCTGGTCTATAGGGAATAGGTGCCATTTGACCTGGTCTATATTTGACCTGGTCTAGGAATATGGTGCCATTTGACCTGGTCTATAGGGAATATGGTGCCATTTGACCTGGTCTATAGGGAATATGGTGCCATTTGACCTGGTCTATAGGGAATAGGGTGCCATTTGACCTGGTCTATAGGGAATATGGTGCCATTTGACCTGGTCTATAGGGAATAGGGTGCCATTTGACCTGGTCTATAGGGAATAGGGTGCCATTTGACCTGGTCTATAGGGAATAGGGTGCCATTTGACCTGGTCTATAGGGAATATGGTGCCATTTGACCTGGTCTATAGGGAATATGGTGCTATTTGACCTGGTCTATAGGGAATAGGGTGCCATTTGACCTGGTCTATAGGTGCCAATAGGGTGCCATTTGACCTGGTCTATAGGGAATATGGTGCTATTTGACCTGGTCTATAGGGAATATGGTGCCATTTGACCTGGTCTATAGGGAATATGGTGCTATTTGACCTGGTCTATAGGAATATGGTGCTATTTGACCTGGTCTATAGGGAATATGGTGCCATTTGACCTGGTCTATAGGGAATAGGTGCCATTTGACCTGGTCTAGGGAATATGGTGCCATTTGACCTGGTCTATAAGGAATAGGGTGCCATTTGACCTGGTCTATAGGGAATATGGTGCCATTTGACCTGGTCTATAGGGAATATGGTGCCATTTGACCTGGTCTATAGGGAATAGGGTGCCATTTGACCTGGTCTATAGGGAATATGGTGCCATTTGACCTGGTCTATAGGAATATGGTGCCATTTGACCTGGTCTATAGGGAATATGGTGCCATTTGACCTGGTCTATAGGGAATAGGGTGCCATTTGACCTGGTCTATAGGGAATATGGTGCCATTTGACCTGGTCTATATGGAATAGGGTGCCATTTGACCTGGTCTATAAGGAATAGGGTGCCATTTGACCTGGTCTATAGGGAATATGGTGCCATTTGACCTGGTCTATAGGGAATATGGTGCCATTTGACCTGGTCTATAAGGAATAGGGTGCCATTTGACCTGGTCTATAGGGAATATGGTGCCATTTGACCTGGTCTATAGGGAATAGGGACCTGGTGCCATTTGACCTGGTCTATAGGGAATATGGTGCCATTTGACCTGGTCTATAGGGAATATGGTGCCATTTGACCTGGTCTATAGGGAATATGGTGCTATTTGACCTGGTCTATAGGGAATAGGGTGCCATTTGACCTGGTCTATAAGGAATATGGTGCTATTTGACCTGGTCTATAAGGAATAGGGTGCCATTTGACCTGGTCTATAGGGAATATGGTGCCATTTGACCTGGTCTATAGGGAATAGGGTGCCATTTGACCTGGTCTATAGGGAATATGGTGCCATTTGACCTGGTCTATAGGGAATATGGTGCCATTTGACCTGGTCTATAGGGAATATGGTGCCATTTGACCTGGTCTATAGGAATATGGTGCCATTTGACCTGGTCTATAGGGAATATGGTGCCATTTGACCTGGTCTATAGGGAATATGGTGCCATTTGACCTGGTCTATAGGGAATATGGTGCCATTTGACCTGGTCTATAGGGAATAGGGTGCTATTTGACCTGGTCTATAGGGAATAGGGTGCCATTTGACCTGGTCTATAGGGAATAGGGTGCCATTTGACCTGGTCTATAGGGAATATGGTGCCATTTGACCTGGTCTATAGGGAATATGGTGCCATTTGACCTGGTCTATAGGGAATATGGTGCCATTTGACCTGGTCTATAGGGAATATGGTGCCATTTGACCTGGTCTATAGGAATATGGTGCTATTTGACCTGGTATAGGGAATATGGTGCCATTTGACCTGGTCTATAGGGAATAGGGTGCCATTTGACCTGGTCTATAGGGAATATGGTGCCATTTGACCTGGTCTATAGAATAGGGTGCCATTTGACCTGGTCTATAGGGAATAGGGTGCTATTTGACCTGGTCTATAGGGAATATGGTGCCATTTGACCTGGTCTATAGGGAATATGGTGCCATTTGACCTGGTCTATAGGGAATAGGGTGCCATTTGACCTGGTCTATAGGGAATATGGTGCCATTTGACCTGGTCTATAGGGAATAGGGTGCCATTTGACCTGGTCTATAGGGAATATGGTGCCATTTGACCTGGTCTATAGGGAATATCGTGCCATTTGACCTGGTCTATAGGGAATATGGTGCTATTTGACCTGGTCTATAGGGAATAGGGTGCCATTTGACCTGGTCTATAGGGAATATGGTGCTATTTGACCTGGTCTATAGGGAATAGGGTGCCATTTGACCTGGTCTATAGGGAATATGGTGCCATTTGACCTGGTCTATAGGGAATATGGTGCCATTTGACCTGGTCTATAGGGAATATGGTGCTATTTGACCTGGTCTATAGGGAATATGGTGCCATTTGACCTGGTCTATAGGGAATATGGTGCCATTTGACCTGGTCTATAGGGAATATGGTGCCATTTGACCTGTTCTATAGGGAATATGGTGCTATTTGACCTGGTCTATAGGGAATATGGTGCCATTTGACCTGGTCTATAGGGAATATGGTGCTATTTGACCTGGTCTATAGGGAATATGGTGCCATTTGACCTGGTCTATAGGGAATATGGTGCCATTTGACCTGGTCTATAGGGAATATGGTGCTATTTGACCTGGTCTATAGGGAATATGGTGCTATTTGACCTGGTCTAAAGGGAATATGGTGCCATTTGACCTGGTCTATAGGGAATATGGTGCTATTTGACCAGGTCTATAGGGAATATGGTGCTATTTGACCTGGTCTATAGGGAATATGGTGCATTTTGACCTGGTCTATAGGGAATATGGTGCTATTTGACCTGGTCTATAGGGAATATGGTGCTATTTGACCTGATCTAGGAATATGGTGCTATTTGACCTGGTCTATAGGGAATATGGTGCCATTTGACCTGGTCTATAGGGAATATGGTGCCATTTGACCTGGTCTAGGGAATAGCGTGCCATTTGACCTGGTCTATAAGGAATAGGGTGCTATTTGACCTGGTCTATAGGGAGTATGGTGCCATTTGACCTGGTCTATAGCGAATATGGTGCCATTTGACCTGGTCTATAGGGAATAGGGTGCCATTTGACCTGGTCTATAGGGAATATGGTGCCATTTGACCTGGTCTATAGGGAATAGGGTGCCATTTGACCTGGTCTATAGGGAATATGGTGCCATTTGACCTGGTCTATAGGGAATATGGTGCTATTTGACCTGGTCTATAGGGAATAAGGTGCCATTTGACCTGGTCTATAGGGAAAAGGGTGCCATTTGACCTGGTCTATAGGGAATATGGTGCCATTTGACCTGGTCTATAAGGAATAGGGTGCCATTTGACCTGGTCTATCGGGAATATGGTGCCATTTGACCTGGTCTATAGGGAATATGGTGCCATTTGACCTGGTCTATAGGGAATAGGTGCCATTTGACCTGGTCTATAGGAATATAGGTGCCATTTGACCTGGTCTATAGGGAATATGGTGCCATTTGACCTGGTCTAGGAATATGGTGCCATTTGACCTGGTCTATAGGGAATATGGTGCTATTTGACCTGGTCTATCGGGAATATGGTGCCATTTGACCTGGTCTATAGGGAATATGGTGCCATTTGACCTGGTCTATAGGGAATAGGGTGCTATTTGACCTGGTCTATAAGGAATAGGGTGCCATTTGACCTGGTCTATCGGGAATATGGTGCCATTTGACCTGGTCTATAGGGAATATGGTGCCATTTGACCTGGTCTATAGGGAATATGGTGCCATTTGACCTGGTCTATAGGGAATAGGGTGCCATTTGACCTGGTCTATAAGGAATATGGTGCCATTTGACCTGGTCTATAGGGAATAGGGTGCTATTTGACCTGGTCTATAGGGAATAGGGTGCCATTTGACCTGGTCTATAGGGAATATGGTGCCATTTGACCTGGTCTATAGGGAATATGGTGCCATTTGACCTGGTCTATAGGGAATAGGGTGCCATTTGACCTGGTCTATAGGGAATATGGTGCCATTTGACCTGGTCTATAGGGAATATGGTGCCATTTGACCTGGTCTATAGGGAATATGGTGCTATTTGACCTGGTCTATAGGGAATATGGTGCCATTTGACCTGGTCTATAGGGAATATGGTGCCATTTGACCTGGTCTATAGGGAATATGGTGCCATTTGACCTGGTCTATAGGGAATAGGGTGCTATTTGACCTGGTCTATAAGGAATAGGGTGCTATTTGACCTGGTCTATAGGGAATATGGTGCCATTTGACCTGGTCTATAGGGAATAGGGTGCCATTTGACCTGGTCTATAGGGAATAGGGTGCCATTTGACCTGGTCTATAGGGAATATGGTGCCATTTGACCTGGTCTATAGGGAATATGGTGCCATTTGACCTGGTCTATAGGGAATATGGTGCCATTTGACCTGGTCTATAGGGAATATGGTGCCATTTGACCTGGTCTATAGGGAATATGGTGCCATTTGACCTGGTCTATAGGGAATATGGTGCTATTTGACCTGGTCTATAGGGAATATGGTGCCATTTGACCTGGTCTATAGGGAATATGGTGCCATTTGACCTGGTCTATAGGGAATAGGGTGCCATTTGACCTGGTCTATAGGGAATATGGTGCCATTTGACCTGGTCTATAGGAATATGGTGCCATTTGACCTGGTCTATAGGGAATATGGTGCCATTTGACCTGGTCTATAGGGAATATGGTGCCATTTGACCTGGTCTATAGGGAATATGGTGCCATTTGACCTGGTCTATAGGGAATATGGTGCCATTTGACCTGGTCTATAGGGAATAGGGTGCTATTTGACCTGGTCTATAAGGAATATGGTGCCATTTGACCTGGTCTATAGGAATATGGTGCCATTTGACCTGGTCTATAGGGAATATGGTGCCATTTGACCTGGTCTATAGGGAATAGGGTGCCATTTGACCTGGTCTATAGGGAATATGGTGCCATTTGACCTGGTCTATAGGGAATAGGGTGCCATTTGACCTGGTCTATAGGAATATGGTGCCATTTGACCTGGTCTATAGGGAATATCGTGCCATTTGACCTGGTCTAGGGGAATAGCGTGCCATTTGACCTGGTCTATAAGGAATAGGGTGCTATTTGACCTGGTCTATAGGGAATATGGTGCCATTTGACCTGGTCTATAGGGAATATGGTGCCATTTGACCTGGTCTATAGGGAATAGCGTGCCATTTGACCTGGTCTATAAGGAATAGGGTGCTATTTGACCTGGTCTATAGGGAATATGGTGCCATTTGACCTGGTCTATAGGAATATGGTGCCATTTGACCTGGTCTATAGGGAATAGGGTGCCATTTGACCTGGTCTATAGGGAATATGGTGCCATTTGACCTGGTCTATAGGGAATAGGGTGCCATTTGACCTGGTCTATAGGGAATATGGTGCCATTTGACCTGGTCTATAGGGAATATGGTGCTATTTGACCTGGTCTATAGGGAATATGGTGCCATTTGACCTGGTCTATAGGGAAAAGGGTGCCATTTGACCTGGTCTATAGGGAATATGGTGCCATTTGACCTGGTCTATAAGGAATAGGGTGCCATTTGACCTGGTCTATAGGGAATATGGTGCCATTTGACCTGGTCTATAGGGAATATGGTGCCATTTGACCTGGTCTATAGGGAATATGGTGCCATTTGACCTGGTCTATAGGGAATATGGTGCCATTTGACCTGGTCTATAGGGAATATGGTGCCATTTGACCTGGTCTATAGGGAATATGGTGCCATTTGACCTGGTCTATAGGGAATATGGTGCTATTTGACCTGGTCTATAGGGAATATGGTGCCATTTGACCTGGTCTATAGGGAATATGGTGCCATTTGACCTGGTCTATAGGGAATAGGGTGCTATTTGACCTGGTCTATAAGGAATAGGGTGCCATTTGACCTGGTCTATCGGGAATATGGTGCCATTTGACCTGGTCTATAGGGAATATGGTGCCATTTGACCTGGTCTAGGGAATATAGGGTGCCATTTGACCTGGTCTATAGGGAATATGGTGCTATTTGACCTGGTCTATAGGGAATAGGGTGCCATTTGACCTGGTCTATCGGGGAATAGGGTGCTATTTGACCTGGTCTATAGGGAATAGGGTGCCATTTGACCTGGTCTATAGGGAATATGGTGCCATTTGACCTGGTCTATAGGGAATATGGTGCCATTTGACCTGGTCTATAGGGAATAGGGTGCCATTTGACCTGGTCTATAGGGAATATGGTGCCATTTGACCTGGTCTATAGGGAATAGGGTGCCATTTGACCTGGTCTATAGGGAATAGGGTGCCATTTGACCTGGTCTATAGGGAATAGGGTGCCATTTGACCTGGTCTATAGGGAATATGGTGCCATTTGACCTGGTCTATAGGGAATAGGGTGCCATTTGACCTGGTCTATAAGGAATAGGGTGCTATTTGACCTGGTCTATAGGGAATAGGGTGCCATTTGACCTGGTCTATAGGGAATATGGTGCCATTTGACCTGGTCTATAGGGAATAGGGTGCCATTTGACCTGGTCTATAGGGAATATGGTGCCATTTGACCTGGTCTATAGGGAATAGGGTGCCATTTGACCTGGTCTATAGGGAATATGGTGCCATTTGACCTGGTCTATAGGGAATAGGGTGCCATTTGACCTGGTCTATAGGGAATATGGTGCCATTTGACCTGGTCTATAGGGAATAGGGTGCCATTTGACCTGGTCTATAGGGAATATGGTGCCATTTGACCTGGTCTATAGGGAATATGGTGCCATTTGACCTGGTCTATAGGGAATATGGTGCTATTTGACCTGGTCTATAGGGAATATGGTGCTATTTGACCTGGTCTATAGGGAATATGGTGCCATTTGACCTGGTCTATAGGGAATAGGTGCCATTTGACCTGGTCTATAGGGAATATGGTGCCATTTGACCTGGTCTATAGGGAATAGGTGCCATTTGACCTGGTCTATAGGGAATATGGTGCCATTTGACCTGGTCTATAGGGAATATGGTGCCATTTGACCTGGTCTATAGGGAATATGGTGCCATTTGACCTGGTCTATAGGGAATATGGTGCCATTTGACCTGGTCTATAGGGAATATGGTGCCATTTGACCTGGTCTATAAGGAATAGGTGCCATTTGACCTGGTCTATAGGGAATATGGTGCTATTTGACCTGGTCTATAGGGAATATGGTGCCATTTGACCTGGTCTATAGGGAATAGGGTGCCATTTGACCTGGTCTATAGGGAATATGGTGCTATTTGACCTGGTCTATAGGGAATATGGTGCCATTTGACCTGGTCTATAGGGAATATGGTGCCATTTGACCTGGTCTATAGGGAATATGGTGCTATTTGACCTGGTCTAGGAATATGGTGCTATTTGACCTGGTCTATAGGGAATATGGTGCCATTTGACCTGGTCTATAGGGAATATGGTGCCATTTGACCTGGTCTATAAGGAATAGGGTGCCATTTGACCTGGTCTATAGGGAATATGGTGCCATTTGACCTGGTCTATAGGGAATATGGTGCCATTTGACCTGGTCTATAGGGAATATGGTGCCATTTGACCTGGTCTATAGGGAATATGGTGCTATTTGACCTGGTCTATAGGGAATATGGTGCCATTTGACCTGGTCTATAGGGAATAGGGTGCTATTTGACCTGGTCTAGGGAATAGGTGCCATTTGACCTGGTCTATCGGGAATATGGTGCCATTTGACCTGGTCTATAGGGAATATGGTGCCATTTGACCTGGTCTATAGGGAATAGGGTGCCATTTGACCTGGTCTATAGGGAATATGGTGCCATTTGACCTGGTCTATAGGGAATATGGTGCCATTTGACCTGGTCTAGGAATATGGTGCTATTTGACCTGGTCTATAGGGAATATGGTGCCATTTGACCTGGTCTATAGGGAATAGGGTGCCATTTGACCTGGTCTATAGGGAATATGGTGCCATTTGACCTGGTCTATAGGGAATAGGGTGCCATTTGACCTGGTCTATAGGGAATAGGGTGCTATTTGACCTGGTCTATAGGGAATATGGTGCCATTTGACCTGGTCTATAGGGAATATGGTGCTATTTGACCTGGTCTATAGGGAATATGGTGCCATTTGACCTGGTCTATAGGGAATATGGTGCCATTTGACCTGGTCTATAGGGAATATGGTGCCATTTGACCTGGTCTATAGGGAATATGGTGCCATTTGACCTGGTCTATAGGGAATATCGTGCCATTTGACCTGGTCTATAGGGAATATGGTGCCATTTGACCTGGTCTATAGGGAATATGGTGCTATTTGACCTGGTCTATAGGGAATAGGGTGCCATTTGACCTGGTCTATAGGGAAATATGGTGCTATTTGACCTGGTCTATAGGGAATAGGGTGCCATTTGACCTGGTCTATAGGGAATATGGTGCTATTTGACCTGGTCTATAGGGAATATGGTGCCATTTGACCTGGTCAATAGGGAATATGGTGCCATTTGACCTGGTCTATAGGGAATATGGTGCTATTTGACCTGGTCTATAGGGAATATGGTGCCATTTGACCTGGTCTATAAGGAATAGGGTGCTATTTGACCTGGTCTATAAGGAATAGGGTGCTATTTGACCTGGTCTATAGGGAATATGGTGCCATTTGACCTGGTCTATAGGGAATAGGGTGCCATTTGACCTGGTCTATAGGGAATAGGGTGCCATTTGACCTGGTCTATAGGGAATATGGTGCCATTTGACCTGGTCTATAGGGAATAGGGTGCCATTTGACCTGGTCTATAGGGAATATGGTGCTATTTGACCTGGTCTATAGGGAATATGGTGCCATTTGACCTGGTCTATAGGGAATATGGTGCTATTTGACCTGGTCTATAGGGAATATGGTGCCATTTGACCTGGTCTATAGGGAATATGGTGCTATTTGACCTGGTCTATAGGGAATAGGGTGCCATTTGACCTGGTCTATAGGGAATATGGTGCCATTTGACCTGGTCTATAGGGAATATGGTGCCATTTGACCTGGTCTATAGGGAATATGGTGCTATTTGACCTGGTCTATAGGGAATATCGTGCCATTTGACCTGGTCTATAGGGAATATGGTGCTATTTGACCTGGTCTATAGGGAATAGGGTGCCATTTGACCTGGTCTATAGGGAATAGGGTGCCATTTGACCTGGTCTATAGGGAATATGGTGCTATTTGACCTGGTCTATAGGGAATATGGTGCCATTTGACCTGGTCTATAGGGAATATGGTGCCATTTGACCTGGTCTATAGGGAATATGGTGCCATTTGACCTGGTCTATAGGGAATATGGTGCCATTTGACCTGGTCTATAGGGAATATGGTGCCATTTGACCTGGTCTATAGGGAATATGGTGCCATTTGACCTGGTCTATAGGGAATATGGTGCCATTTGACCTGGTCTATAGGAATATGGTGCTATTTGACCTGGTCTATAGGGAATATGGTGCCATTTGACCTGGTCTAAAGGGAATATGGTGCCATTTGACCTGGTCTATAGGGAATATGGTGCTATTTGACCAGGTCTATAGGGAATATGGTGCTATTTGACCTGGTCTATAGGGAATATGGTGCATTTGACCTGGTCTATAGGGAATATGGTGCCATTTGACCTGGTCTATAGGGAATATGGTGCTATTTGACCTGGTCTATAGGGAATATGGTGCCATTTGACCTGGTCTATAGGGAATATGGTGCCATTTGACCTGGTCTATAGGGAATATGGTGCCATTTGACCTGGTCTATAAGGAATATGGTGCCATTTGACCTGGTCTATAAGGAATAGGGTGCTATTTGACCTGGTCTATAGGGAGTATGGTGCCATTTGACCTGGTCTATAGCGAATATGGTGCCATTTGACCTGGTCTATAGGGAATAGGGTGCCATTTGACCTGGTCTATAGGGAATATGGTGCCATTTGACCTGGTCTATAGGGAATAGGGTGCCATTTGACCTGGTCTATAGGGAATATGGTGCCATTTGACCTGGTCTATAGGGAATATGGTGCTATTTGACCTGGTCTATAGGGAATAAGGTGCCATTTGACCTGGTCTATAGGGAAAAGGGTGCCATTTGACCTGGTCTATAGGGAATATGGTGCTATTTGACCTGGTCTATAGGGAATATGGTGCCATTTGACCTGGTCTATAGGGAATATGGTGCTATTTGACCTGGTCTATAGGGAATATGGTGCTATTTGACCTGGTCTATAGGGAATATGGTGCCATTTGACCTGGTCTATAGGGAATAGGGTGCTATTTGACCTGGTCTAGGGAATAGGTGCCATTTGACCTGGTCTATAAGGAATAGGGTGCCATTTGACCTGGTCTATCGGGAATATGGTGCCATTTGACCTGGTCTATAGGGAATATGGTGCCATTTGACCTGGTCTATAGGGAATAGGGTGCCATTTGACCTGGTCTATAGGGAATATGGTGCCATTTGACCTGGTCTATAGGGAATATGGTGCCATTTGACCTGGTCTAGGAATATGGTGCTATTTGACCTGGTCTATGGGGAATATGGTGCCATTTGACCTGGTCTATAGGGAATAGGGTGCCATTTGACCTGGTCTATAGGGAATATTGTGCCATTTGACCTGGTCTATAAGGAATAGGGTGCTATTTGACCTGGTCTATAAGGAATAGGGTGCCATTTGACCTGGTCTATCGGGAATATGGTGCCATTTGACCTGGTCTATAGGGAATATGGTGCCATTTGACCTGGTCTATAGGGAATATGGTGCCATTTGACCTGGTCTATAGGGAATAGGGTGCTATTTGACCTGGTCTATAGGGAATATGGTGCTATTTGACCTGGTCTATAGGGAATATGGTGCCATTTGACCTGGTCTATAGGGAATATGGTGCTATTTGACCTGGTCTATAGGGAATATGGTGCTATTTGACCTGGTCTATAGGGAATATGGTGCCATTTGACCTGGTCTATAGGGAATAGGGTGCTATTTGACCTGGTCTAGGGAATAGGGTGCCATTTGACCTGGTCTATAAGGAATAGGGTGCCATTTGACCTGGTCTATCGGGAATATGGTGCCATTTGACCTGGTCTATAGGGAATATGGTGCCATTTGACCTGGTCTATAGGGAATAGGGTGCCATTTGACCTGGTCTATAGGGAATATGGTGCCATTTGACCTGGTCTATAGGGAATATGGTGCCATTTGACCTGGTCTAGGAATATGGTGCTATTTGACCTGGTCTATGGGGAATATGGTGCCATTTGACCTGGTCTATAGGGAATAGGGTGCCATTTGACCTGGTCTATAGGGAATATGGTGCCATTTGACCTGGTCTATAAGGAATAGGGTGCTATTTGACCTGGTCTATAAGGAATAGGGTGCCATTTGACCTGGTCTATCGGGAATATGGTGCCATTTGACCTGGTCTATAGGGAATATGGTGCCATTTGACCTGGTCTATAGGGAATATGGTGCCATTTGACCTGGTCTATAGGGAATAGGGTGCTATTTGACCTGGTCTATAAGGAATAGGGTGCCATTTGACCTGGTCTATCGGGAATAGGGTGCTATTTGACCTGGTCTATAAGGAATAGGGTGCCATTTGACCTGGTCTATCGGGAATATGGTGCCATTTGACCTGGTCTATAGGGAATATGGTGCCATTTGACCTGGTCTATAGGGAATATGGTGCCATTTGACCTGGTCTATAGGGAATAGGGTGCCATTTGACCTGGTCTATAGGGAATATGGTGCCATTTGACCTGGTCTATAGGGAATATGGTGCCATTTGACCTGGTCTATAGGGAATATGGTGCCATTTGACCTGGTCTAGGAATATGGTGCTATTTGACCTGGTCTATAGGGAATATGGTGCCATTTGACCTGGTCTATAGGGAATAGGGTGCCATTTGACCTGGTCTATCGGGAATAGGGTGCTATTTGACCTGGTCTATAAGGAATAGGGTGCCATTTGACCTGGTCTATCGGGAATATGGTGCCATTTGACCTGGTCTATAGGGAATATGGTGCCATTTGACCTGGTCTATAGGGAATATGGTGCCATTTGACCTGGTCTATAGGGAATAGGGTGCCATTTGACCTGGTCTATAGGGAATATGGTGCCATTTGACCTGGTCTATAGGGAATATGGTGCCATTTGACCTGGTCTAGGAATATGGTGCTATTTGACCTGGTCTATAGGGAATATCGTGCCATTTGACCTGGTCTATAGGGAATAGGGTGCCATTTGATCTGGTCTATAGGGAATATGGTGCCATTTGACCTGGTCTATAAGGAATAGGGTGCTATTTGACCTGGTCTATAAGGAATAGGGTGCTATTTGACCTGTTCTATAGGGAATATAGTGCCATTTGACCTGGTCTATAGGGAATATGGTGCCATTTGACCTGGTCTATAGGGAATAGGGTGCCATTTGACCTGGTCTATAGGGAATATGGTGCCATTTGACCTGGTCTATAGGGAATAGGTGCCATTTGACCTGGTCTATAGGGAATAGGGTGCCATTTGACCTGGTCTATAGGGAATATGGTGCTATTTGACCTGGTCTATAGGGAATATGGTGCCATTTGACCTGGTCAATAGGGAATATGGTGCCATTTGACCTGGTCTATAGGGAATATGGTGCTATTTGACCTGGTCTATAGGGAATATGGTGCTATTTGACCTGGTCTATAGGGAATATGGTGCCATTTGACCTGGTCTATAGGGAATATGGTGCTATTTGACCTGGTCTATAGGGAATATGGTGCTATTTGACCTGGTCTATAGGGAATATGGTGCCATTTGACCTGGTCTATAGGGAATATGGTGCTATTTGACCTGGTCTATAGGGAATATGGTGCTATTTGACCTGGTCTAAAGGGAATATGGTGCCATTTGACCTGGTCTATAGGGAATATGGTGCTATTTGACCTGGTCTATAGGGAATATGGTGCTATTTGACCTGGTCTATAGGGAATATGGTGCCATTTGACCTGGTCTATAGGGAATATGGTGCTATTTGACCTGGTCTATAGGGAATATGGTGCTATTTGACCTGGTCTATAGGGAATATGGTGCCATTTGACCTGGTCTATAGGGAATATGGTGCCATTTGACCTGGTCTAGGGAATAGAGGTGCCATTTGACCTGGTCTATAAGGAATAGGGTGCTATTTGACCTGGTCTATAGGGAGTATGGTGCCATTTGACCTGGTCTATAGCGAATATGGTGCCATTTGACCTGGTCTATAGGGAATAGGGTGCCATTTGACCTGGTCTATAGGGAATATGGTGCTATTTGACCTGGTCTATAGGGAATAAGGTGCCATTTGACCTGGTCTATAGGGAATAGGGTGCCATTTGACCTGGTCTATAGGAATATGGTGCCATTTGACCTGGTCTATAGGGAATATGGTGCCATTTGACCTGGTCTATAGGGAATATGGTGCTATTTGACCTGGTCTATAGGGAATAAGGTGCCATTTGACCTGGTCTATAGGGAATAGGGTGCCATTTGACCTGGTCTATAGGGAATATGGTGCTATTTGACCTGGTCTATAGGGAATATGGTGCCATTTGACCTGGTCTATAGGGAATATGGTGCTATTTGACCTGGTCTATAGGGAATATGGTGCTATTTGACCTGGTCTATAGGGAATATGGTGCCATTTGACCTGGTCTATAGGGAATAGGGTGCTATTTGACCTGGTCTAGGGAATAGGGTGCCATTTGACCTGGTCTATAAGGAATAGGGTGCCATTTGACCTGGTCTATCGGGAATATGGTGCCATTTGACCTGGTCTATAGGGAATATGGTGCCATTTGACCTGGTCTAGGGAATATAGGGTGCCATTTGACCTGGTCTATAGGGAATATGGTGCTATTTGACCTGGTCTATAGGGAATATGGTGCTATTTGACCTGGTCTATAGGGAATAGGGTGCCATTTGACCTGGTCTATAGGGAATAGGGTTCCATTTGACCTGGTCTATAGGAAATAGGGTGCCATTTGACCTGGTCTATAGGGAATAGGGTGCCATTTGACCTGGTCTATAGGGAATAGGGTGCCATTTGACCTGGTCTATAGGGAATATGGTGCTATTTGACCTGGTCTATAGGGAATATGGTGCCATTCGACCTGGTCTATAGGGAATATGGTGCTATTTGACCTGGTCTATAGGGAATATGGTGCCATTTGACCTGGTCTAGGAATATGGTGCTATTTGACCTGGTCTATAGGGAATATGGTGCCATTTGACCTGGTCTATAGGGAATATGGTGCCATTTGACCTGGTCTATAGGGAATATGGTGCCATTTGACCTGGTCTATAAGGAATAGGGTGCTATTTGACCTGGTCTATAGGGAATATGGTGCCATTTGACGTGGTCTATAGGGAATATGGTGCCATTTGACCTGGTCTATAGGGAATAGGGTGCCATTTGACCTGGTCTATAGGGAATAGGGTGCCATTTGACCTGGTCTATAGGGAATATGGTGCCATTTGACCTGGTCTATAGGGAATAGGGTGCCATTTGACCTGGTCTATAGGGAATATGGTGCCATTTGACCTGGTCTATAGGGAATATGGTGCCATTTGACCTGGTCTATAGGGAATATGGTGCCATTTGACCTGGTCTATAGGGAATATGGTGCTATTTGACCTGGTCTATAGGGAATATGGTGCCATTTGACCTGGTCTATAGGGAATATCGTGCCATTTGACCTGGTCTATAGGGAATATGGTGCCATTTGACCTGGTCTATAGGGAATATGGTGCTATTTGACCTGGTCTATAGGGAATAGGGTGCCATTTGACCTGGTCTATAGGGAAATATGGTGCTATTTGACCTGGTCTATAGAGAATAGGGTGCCATTTGACCTGGTCTATAGGGAATATGGTGCTATTTGACCTGGTCTATAGGGAATATGGTGCCATTTGACCTGGTCAATAGGGAATATGGTGCCATTTGACCTGGTCTATAGGGAATATGGTGCTATTTGACCTGGTCTATAGGGAATATGGTGCTATTTGACCTGGTCTATAGGGAATATGGTGCCATTTGACCTGGTCTATAGGGAATATGGTGCTATTTGACCTGGTCTATAGGGAATATGGTGCTATTTGACCTGGTCTATAGGGAATATGGTGCCATTTGACCTGGTCTATAGGGAATATGGTGCTATTTGACCTGGTCTATAGGGAATATGGTGCTATTTGACCTGGTCTAAAGGGAATATGGTGCCATTTGACCTGGTCTATAGGGAATATGGTGCTATTTGACCTGGTCTATAGGGAATATGGTGCTATTTGACCTGGTCTATAGGGAATATGGTGCCATTTGACCTGGTCTATAGGGAATATGGTGCTATTTGACCTGGTCTATAGGGAATATGGTGCTATTTGACCTGGTCTATAGGGAATATGGTGCCATTTGACCTGGTCTATAGGGAATATGGTGCCATTTGACCTGGTCTAGGGAATAGAGTGCCATTTGACCTGGTCTATAAGGAATAGGGTGCTATTTGACCTGGTCTATAGGGAGTATGGTGCCATTTGACCTGGTCTATAGCGAATATGGTGCCATTTGACCTGGTCTATAGGGAATATGGTGCCATTTGACCTGGTCTATCGGGAATATGGTGCCATTTGACCTGGTCTATAGGGAATATGGTGCCATTTGACCTGGTCTAGGGAATATAGGGTGCCATTTGACCTGGTCTATAGGAATATGGTGCTATTTGACCTGGTCTATAGGGAATATGGTGCTATTTGACCTGGTCTATAGGGAATAGGTGCCATTTGACCTGGTCTATAGGGAATAGGGTTCCATTTGACCTGGTCTATAGGGAATAGGGTGCCATTTGACCTGGTCTATAGGGAATAGGGTGCCATTTGACCTGGTCTATAGGGAATAGGGTGCCATTTGACCTGGTCTATAGGGAATATGGTGCTATTTGACCTGGTCTATAGGGAATATGGTGCCATTCGACCTTGTCTATAGGGAATATGGTGCTATTTGACCTGGTCTATAGGGAATATGGTGCCATTTGACCTGGTCTAGGAATATGGTGCTATTTGACCTGGTCTATAGGGAATATGGTGCCATTTGACCTGGTCTATAGGGAATATGGTGCCATTTGACCTGGTCTATAGGGAATATGGTGCCATTTGACCTGGTCTATAGGGAATATGGTGCCATTTGACCTGGTCTATAGGGAATATGGTGCCATTTGACCTGGTCTATAGGGAATATGGTGCCATTTGACCTGGTCTATAGGGAATATGGTGCCATTTGACCTGGTCTGTAGGGAATAGGGTGCCATTTGACCTGGTCTATAGGGAATATGGTGCCATTTGACCTGGTCTATAAGGAATAGGGTGCTATTTGACCTGGTCTATAGGGAATAGGGTGCCATTTGACCTGGTCTAGGGAATATAGGGTGCCATTTGACCTGGTCTATAGGGAATATGGTGCTATTTGACCTGGTCTATAGGGAATATGGTGCTATTTGACCTGGTCTATAGGGAATAGGGTGCCATTTGACCTGGTCTATAGGGAATAGGGTTCCATTTGACCTGGTCTATAGGGAATAGGGTGCCATTTGACCTGGTCTATAGGGAATAGGGTGCCATTTGACCTGGTCTATAGGGAATAGGGTGCCATTTGACCTGGTCTATAGGGAATATGGTGCCATTTGACCTGGTCTATAGGGAATAGGGTGCCATTTGACCTGGTCTATAGGGAATATGGTGCTATTTGACCTGGTCTATAGGGAATATGGTGCTATTTGACCTGGTCTATAGGGAATATGGTGCCATTTGACCTGGTCTATAGGGAATAGGGTGCCATTTGACCTGGTCTATAGGGAATATGGTGCTATTTGACCTGGTCTATAGGGAATATGGTGCCATTTGACCTGGTCTATAGGGAATATGGTGCTATTTGACCTGGTCTATAGGGAATATGGTGCTATTTGACCTGGTCTATAGGGAATATGGTGCCATTTGACCTGGTCTATAGGGAATAGGGTGCCATTTGACCTGGTCTATAGGGAATATGGTGCTATTTGACCTGGTCTATAGGGAATAGGTGCCATTTGACCTGGTCTATAGGGAATATGGTGCTATTTGACCTGGTCTATAGGGAATATGGTGCCATTTGACCTGGTCTATAGGGAATATGGTGCCATTTGACCTGGTCTATAGGGAATATGGTGCTATTTGACCTGGTCTATAGGGAATAAGGTGCCATTGACCTGGTCTATAGGAATAGGGTGCCATTTGACCAGGTCTATAGGGGAATATGGTGCTATTTGACCTGGTCTATAGGGAATATGGTGCCATTTGACCTGGTCTATAGGGAATATGGTGCTATTTGACCTGGTCTATAGGGAATATGGTGCTATTTGACCTGGTCTATAGGGAATATGGTGCCATTTGACCTGGTCTATAGGGAATATGGTGCTATTTGACCTGGTCTATAGGGAATATGGTGCTATTTGACCTGGTCTATAGGGAATATGGTGCCATTTGACCTGGTCTATAGGGAATATGGTGCTATTTGACCTGGTCTATAGGGAATATGGTGCTATTTGACCTGGTCTAAAGGGAATATGGTGCCATTTGACCTGGTCTATAGGGAATATGGTGCTATTTGACCTGGTCTATAGGGAATATGGTGCTATTTGACCTGGTCTATAGGGAATATGGTGCCATGTGACCTGGTCTATAGGGAATATGGTGCTATTTGACCTGGTCTATAGGGAATATGGTGCTATTTGACCTGGTCTATAGGGAATATGGTGCCATTTGACCTGGTCTATAGGGAATAGGGTGCTATTTGACCTGGTCTAGGGAATAGCGTGCCATTTGACCTGGTCTAAAAGGAATAGGGTGCTATTTGACCTGGTCTATAGGGAGTATGGTGCCATTTGACCTGGTCTATAGCGAATAGGGTGACATTTGACCTGGTCTATAGGGAATATGGTGCAATTTGACCTGGTCTATAGGGAATATGGTGCCATTTGACCTGGTCTATAGGGAATATGGTGCTATTTGACCTGGTCTATAGGGAATATGGTGCTATTTGACCTGGTCTATAGGGAATATGGTGCCATTTGACCTGGTCTATAGGGAATATGGTGCTATTTGACCTGGTCTATAGGGAATATGGTGCTATTTGACCTGGTCTATAGGGAATATGGTGCCATTTGACCTGGTCTATAGGGAATAGGGTGCCATTTGACCTGGTCTATAGGGAATATGGTGCTATTTGACCTGGTCTATAGGGAATAGGGTGCCATTTGACCTGGTCTATAGGGAATATGGTGCTATTTGACCTGGTCTATAGGGAATATGGTGCCATTTGACCTGGTCTATAGGGAATATGGTGCCATTTGACCTGGTCTATAGGGAATATGGTGCTATTTGACCTGGTCTATAGGGAATAAGGTGCCATTTGACCTGGTCTATAGGGAATAGGGTGCCATTTGACCTGGTCTATAGGGAATATGGTGCTATTTGACCTGGTCTATAGGGAATATGGTGCCATTTGACCTGGTCTATAGGGAATATGGTGCTATTTGACCTGGTCTATAGGGAATATGGTGCTATTTGACCTGATCTATAGGGAATATGGTGCCATTTGACCTGGTCTATAGGGAATATGGTGCTATTTGACCTGGTCTATAGGGAATATGGTGCTATTTGACCTGGTCTATAGGGAATATGGTGCCATTTGACCTGGTCTATAGGGGAATATGGTGCTATTTGACCTGGTCTATAGGAATATGGTGCTATTTGACCTGGTCTAAAGGGAATATGGTGCCATTTGACCTGGTCTATAGAATATGGTGCCATTTGACCTGGTCTAGGGAATAGAGTGCCATTTGACCTGGTCTATAAGGAATAGGGTGCTATTTGACCTGGTCTATAGGGAGTATGGTGCCATTTGACCTGGTCTATAGCGAATATGGTGCCATTTGACCTGGTCTATAGGGAATAGGGTGCCATTTGACCTGGTCTATAGGGAATATGGTGCCATTTGACCTGGTCTATAGGGAATATGGTGCTATTTGACCTGGTCTATAAGGAATAGGGTGCTATTTGACCTGGTCTATAGGGAGTATGGTGCCATTTGACCTGGTCTATAGCGAATATGGTGCCATTTGACCTGGTCTATAGGGAATAGGGTGCCATTTGACCTGGTCTATAGGGAATATGGTGCCATTTGACCTGGTCTATAGGGAATAGGGTGCCATTTGACCTGGTCTATAGGGAATATGGTGCCATTTGACCTGGTCTATAGGGAATATGGTGCTATTTGACCTGGTCTATAGGGAATAAGGTGCCATTTGACCTGGTCTATAGGGAATAGGGTGCCATTTGACCTGGTCTATAGGGAATATGGTGCTATTTGACCTGGTCTATAGGGAATATGGTGCCATTTGACCTGGTCTATAGGGAATATGGTGCTATTTGACCTGGTCTATAGGGAATATGGTGCTATTTGACCTGGTCTATAGGGAATATGGTGCCATTTGACCTGGTCTATAGGGAATAGGGTGCCATTTGACCTGGTCTATAGGGAATATGGTGCTATTTGACCTGGTCTATAGGGAATAGGGTGCCATTTGACCTGGTCTATAGGGAATATGGTGCTATTTGACCTGGTCTATAGGGAATATGGTGCCATTTGACCTGGTCTATAGGGAATATGGTGCCATTTGACCTGGTCTATAGGGAATATGGTGCTATTTGACCTGGTCTATAGGGAATAAGGTGCCATTTGACCTGGTCTATAGGGAATAGGGTGCCATTTGACCAGGTCTATAGGGAATATGGTGCCATTTGACCTGGTCTATAGGGAATATGGTGCCATTTGACCTGGTCTATAGGGAATATGGTGCTATTTGACCTGGTCTATAGGGAATATGGTGCTATTTGACCTGGTCTATAGGGAATATGGTGCCATTTGACCTGGTCTATAGGGAATATGGTGCTATTTGACCTGGTCTATAGGAATATGGTGCTATTTGACCTGGTCTATAGGGAATATGGTGCCATTTGACCTGGTCTATAGGGAATATGGTGCTATTTGACCTGGTCTATAGGGAATATGGTGCTATTTGACCTGGTCTATAGGGAATATGGTGCCATTTGACCTGGTCTATAGGGAATATGGTGCTATTTGACCTGGTCTATAGGGAATATGGTGCTATTTGACCTGGTCTATAGGGAATATGGTGCCATTTGACCTGGTCTATAGGGAATATGGTGCTATTTGACCTGGTCTATAGGGAATATGGTGCTATTTGACCTAGTCTATAGGGAATATGGTGCCATTTGACCTGGTCTATAGGGAATAGGGTGCCATTTGACCTGGTCTAGGGAATAGGGTGCCATTTGACCTGGTCTATAAGGAATAGGGTGCTATTTGACCTGGTCTATAGGGAGTATGGTGCCATTTGACCTGGTCTATAGCGAATATGGTGCCATTTGACCTGGTCTATAGGGAATAGGTGCCATTTGACCTGGTCTATAGGGAATATGGTGCCATTTGACCTGGTCTATAGGGAATATGGTGCTATTTGACCTGGTCTATAGGGAATATGGTGCTATTTGACCTGGTCTATAGGGAATATGGTGCCATTTGACCTGGTCTATAGGGAATATGGTGCTATTTGACCTGGTCTATAGGGAATATGGTGCTATTTGACCTGGTCTATAGGGAATATGGTGCCATTTGACCTGGTCTATAGGGAATAGGGTGCCATTTGACCTGGTCTATAGGGAATATGGTGCTATTTGACCTGGTCTATAGGGAATAGGGTGCCATTTGACCTGGTCTATAGGGAATATGGTGCTATTTGACCTGGTCTATAGGGAATATGGTGCCATTTGACCTGGTCTATAGGGAATATGGTGCCATTTGACCTGGTCTATAGGGAATATGGTGCTATTTGACCTGGTCTATAGGGAATATGGTGCCATTTGACCTGGTCTATAGGGAATATGGTGCCATTTGACCATTATGACCCTGGTCTATAGGGAATATGGTGCTATTTGACCTGGTCTATAGGGAATATGGTGCCATTTGACCTGGTCTATAGGGAATATGGTGCTATTTGACCTGGTCTATAGGGAATATGGTGCTATTTGACCTGGTCTATAGGGAATATGGTGCCATTTGACCTGGTCTATAGGGAATATGGTGCTATTTGACCTGGTCTATAGGGAATATGGTGCTATTTGACCTGGTCTATAGGGAATATGGTGCCATTTGACCTGGTCTATAGGGAATATGGTGCTATTTGACCTGGTCTATAGGGAATATGGTGCTATTTGACCTGGTCTAAAGGGAATATGGTGCCATTTGACCTGGTCTATAGGGAATATGGTGCCATTTGACCTGGTCTATAGGGAATATGGTGCTATTTGACCTGGTCTATAGGGAATATGGTGCCATTTGACCTGGTCTATAGGGAATATGGTGCCATTTGACCTGGTCTATAGGTGCCAATATGGTGCCATTTGACCTGGTCTTTGACCTGGTCTATAGGGAATATGGTGCCATTTGACCTGGTCTATAGGGAATATGGTGCCATTTGACCTGGTCTAGGGAATATGGTGCCATTTGACCTGGTCTATAAGGAATAGGGTGCTATTTGACCTGGTCTATAGGGAGTATGGTGCCATTTGACCTGGTCTATAGCGAATATGGGTGCCATTTGACCTGGTCTATAGGAATAGGGTGCCATTTGACCTGGTCTATAGGGAATATGGTGCCATTTGACCTGGTCTATAGGGAATATGGTGCCATTTGACCTGGTCTATAGGGAATATGGTGCTATTTGACCTGGTCTATAGGGAATATGGTGCCATTTGACCTGGTCTATAGGGAATAGGGTGCTATTTGACCTGGTCTATAGGGAATATGGTGCCATTTGACCTGGTCTATAGGGAATAGGGTGCCATTTGACCTGGTCTATAGGGAATATGGTGCCATTTGACCTGGTCTATAGGGAATATGGTGCTATTTGACCTGGTCTAGGGAATATGGTGCCATTTGACCTGGTCTATAGGGAATATGGTGCCATTTGACCTGGTCTATAGGGAATATGGTGCCATATGGTGCCATTTGACCTGGTCTATAGGGAATATGGTGCCATTTGACCTGGTCTATAGGAATATGGTGCTATTTGACCTGGTCTATAGGGAATATGGTGCCATTTGACCTGGTCTATAGGGAATATGGTGCCATTTGACCTGGTCTATAGGGAATATGGTGCCATTTGACCTGGTCTATAGGAATATGGTGCTATTTGACCTGGTCTATAGGGAATATGGTGCCATTTGACCTGGTCTATAGGTGAATATGGTGCCATTTGACCTGGTCTATAGGGGGTGCCAACCTGTATGGTGCCATTTGACCTGGTCTATAGGGTGCCATTTGAATAGGGAATATGGTGCCATTTGACCTGGTCTATAGGGAATATGGTGCCATTTGACCTGGTCTATAGGGAATAGGGTGCCATTTGACCTGGTCTATAGGGAATAGGGTGCCATTTGACCTGGTCTATAGGAATATGGTGCTATTTGACCTGGTCTATAGGGAATAGGGTGCCATTTGACCTGGTCTATAGGGAATATGGTGCTATTTGACCTGGTCTATAGGGAATATGGTGCCATTTGACCTGGTCTATAGGGAATATGGTGCCATTTGACCTGGTCTATAGGGAATATGGTGCTATTTGACCTGGTCTATGGTCTAGGGAATATGGTGCTATTTGACCTGGTCTATAGGGGAATATGGTGCCATTTGACCTGGTCTATAGAATAGGGTGCTATTTGACCTGGTCTAGGGAATAGGGTGCCATTTGACCTGGTCGATAGGGAATATGGTGCCATTTGACCTGGTCTATATGGAATAGGGTGCCATTTGACCTGGTCTATAGGGAATATGGTGCCATTTGACCTGGTCTATAGGGAATATGGTGCCATTTGACCTGGTCTGTAGGAATAGGGTGCCATTTGACCTGGTCTATAGGGAATATGGTGCCATTTGACCTGGTCTATAAGGAATAGGGTGCTATTTGACCTGGTCTATAGGGAATAGGGTGCCATTTGACCTGGTCTAGGAATATAGGTGCCATTTGACCTGGTCTATAGGGAATATGGTGCTATTTGACCTGGTCTATAGGGAATATGGTGCTATTTGACCTGGTCTATAGGGAATAGGGTGCCATTTGACCTGGTCTATAGGGAATAGGGTTCCATTTGACCTGGTCTATAGGGAATAGGGTGCCATTTGACCTGGTCTATAGGGAATAGGGTGCCATTTGACCTGGTCTATAGGGAATAGGGTGCCATTTGACCTGGTCTATAGGGAATATGGTGCTATTTGACCTGGTCTATAGGGAATAGGGTGCCATTTGACCTGGTCTAGGGAATATAGGGTGCTATTTGACCTGGTCTATAGGGAATATGGTGCTATTTGACCTGGTCTATAGGGAATATGGTGCTATTTGACCTGGTCTATAAGGAATAGGGTGCTATTTGACCTGGTCTATAGGGAGTATGGTGCCATTTGACCTGGTCTATAGCGAATATGGTGCCATTTGACCTGGTCTATAGGGAATAGGGTGCCATTTGACCTGGTCTATAGGGAATATGGTGCCATTTGACCTGGTCTATAGGGAATAGGGTGCCATTTGACCTGGTCTATAGGGAATATGGTGCCATTTGACCTGGTCTATAGGGAATATGGTGCTATTTGACCTGGTCTATAGGGAATAAGGTGCCATTTGACCTGGTCTATAGGGAATAGGGTGCCATTTGACCTGGTCTATAGGGAATATGGTGCTATTTGACCTGGTCTATAGGGAATATGGTGCCATTTGACCTGGTCTATAGGGAATATGGTGCTATTTGACCTGGTCTATAGGGAATATGGTGCTATTTGACCTGGTCTATAGGGAATATGGTGCCATTTGACCTGGTCTATAGGGAATAGGGTGCCATTTGACCTGGTCTATAGGGGAATATGGTGCTATTTGACCTGGTCTATAGGGAATATGGTGCTATTTGACCTGGTCTATAGGGAATATGGTGCCATTTGACCTGGTCTATAGGGAATATGGTGCTATTTGACCTGGTCTATAGGGAATATGGTGCTATTTGACCTGGTCTATAGGGAATATGGTGCCATTTGACCTGGTCTATAGGGAATAGGGTGCCATTTGACCTGGTCTATAGGGAATATGGTGCTATTTGACCTGGTCTATAGGGAATAGGGTGCCATTTGACCTGGTCTATAGGGAATATGGTGCTATTTGACCTGGTCTATAGGGAATATGGTGCCATTTGACCTGGTCTATAGGGAATATGGTGCCATTTGACCTGGTCTATAGGGAATATGGTGCTATTTGACCTGGTCTATAGGGAATAAGGTGCCATTTGACCTGGTCTATAGGGAATAGGGTGCCATTTGACCAGGTCTATAGGGAATATGGTGCTATTTGACCTGGTCTATAGGGAATATGGTGCCATTTGACCTGGTCTATAGGGAATATGGTGCTATTTGACCTGGTCTATAGGGAATATGGTGCTATTTGACCTGGTCTATAGGGAATATGGTGCCATTTGACCTGGTCTATAGGGAATATGGTGCTATTTGACCTGGTCTATAGGGAATATGGTGCTATTTGACCTGGTCTATAGGGAATATGGTGCCATTTGACCTGGTCTATAGGGAATATGGTGCTATTTGACCTGGTCTATAGGGAATATGGTGCTATTTGACCTGGTCTAAAGGGAATATGGTGCCATTTGACCTGGTCTATAGGGAATATGGTGCTATTTGACCTGGTCTATAGGGAATATGGTGCTATTTGACCTGGTCTATAGGGAATATGGTGCCATGTGACCTGGTCTATAGGGAATATGGTGCTATTTGACCTGGTCTATAGGGAATATGGTGCTATTTGACCTGGTCTATAGGGAATATGGTGCCATTTGACCTGGTCTATAGGGAATATGGTGCCATTTGACCTGGTCTAGGGAATAGAGTGCCATTTGACCTGGTCTATAAGGAATAGGGTGCTATTTGACCTGGTCTATAGGGAGTATGGTGCCATTTGACCTGGTCTATAGCGAATATGGTGCCATTTGACCTGGTCTATAGGGAATAGGGTGCCATTTGACCTGGTCTATAGGGAATATGGTGCCATTTGACCTGGTCTATAGGGAATATGGTGCTATTTGACCTGGTCTATAGGGAATATGGTGCTATTTGACCTGGTCTATAGGGAATATGGTGCCATTTGACCTGGTCTATAGGGAATAGGGTGCTATTTGACCTGGTCTAGGGAATAGGGTGCCATTTGACCTGGTCTATAAGGAATAGGGTGCCATTTGACCTGGTCTATCGGGAATATGGTGCCATTTGACCTGGTCTATAGGGAATATGGTGCCATTTGACCTGGTCTAGGGAATATAGGGTGCCATTTGACCTGGTCTATAGGGAATATGGTGCTATTTGACCTGGTCTATAGGGAATAGGGTTCCATTTGACCTGGTCTATAGGGAATAGGGTGCCATTTGACCTGGTCTATAGGGAATAGGGTGCCATTTGACCTGGTCTATAGGGAATAGGGTGCCATTTGACCTGGTCTATAGGGAATATGGTGCTATTTGACCTGGTCTATAGGGAATATGGTGCCATTCGACCTTGTCTATAGGGAATATGGTGCTATTTGACCTGGTCTATAGGGAATATGGTGCCATTTGACCTGGTCTAGGAATATGGTGCTATTTGACCTGGTCTATAGGGATTTGATATGGGTGCCATTTGACCTGGTCTATAGGGAATAGGGTGCCATTTGACCTGGTCTATAGGGAATATGGTGCCATTTGACCTGGTCTATAAGGAATAGGGTGCTATTTGACCTGGTCTATAGGGAATATGGTGCCATTTGACCTGGTCTATAGGGAATATGGTGCCATTTGACCTGGTCTATAGGGAATATGGTGCCATTTGACCTGGTCTATAGGGAATAGGGTGCCATTTGACCTGGTCTATAGGGAATATGGTGCCATTTGACCTGGTCTATAGGGAATAGGGTGCCATTTGACCTGGTCTATAGGGAATAGGGTGCCATTTGACCTGGTCTATAGGGAATATGGTGCTATTTGACCTGGTCTATAGGGAATAGGGTGCCATTTGACCTGGTCTATAGGGAATATGGTGCTATTTGACCTGGTCTATAGGGAATATGGTGCCATTTGACCTGGTCTATAGGGAATATGGTGCCATTTGACCTGGTCTATAGGGAATATGGTGCCATTTGACCTGGTCTATAGGGAATATGGTGCTATTTGACCTGGTCTATAGGGAATATGGTGCCATTTGACCTGGTCTATAGGGAATATGGTGCTATTTGACCTGGTCTATAGGGAATATGGTGCTATTTGACCTGGTCTATAGGGAATATGGTGCCATTTGACCTGGTCTATAGGGAATAGGGTGCTATTTGACCTGGTCTAGGGAATAGGGTGCCATTTGACCTGGTCGATAGGGAATATGGTGCCATTTGACCTGGTCTATATGGAATAGGGTGCCATTTGACCTGGTCTATAGGGAATATGGTGCCATTTGACCTGGTCTATAGGGAATATGGTGCCATTTGACCTGGTCTGTAGGGAATAGGGTGCCATTTGACCTGGTCTATAGGGAATATGGTGCCATTTGACCTGGTCTATAAGGAATAGGGTGCTATTTGACCTGGTCTATAGGGAATAGGGTGCCATTTGACCTGGTCTAGGGAATATAGGGTGCCATTTGACCTGGTCTATAGGGAATATGGTGCTATTTGACCTGGTCTATAGGGAATATGGTGCTATTTGACCTGGTCTATAGGGAATAGGGTGCCATTTGACCTGGTCTATAGGGAATAGGGTTCCATTTGACCTGGTCTATAGGGAATAGGGTGCCATTTGACCTGGTCTATAGGGAATAGGGTGCCATTTGACCTGGTCTATAGGGAATAGGGTGCCATTTGACCTGGTCTATAGGGAATATGGTGCTATTTGACCTGGTCTATAGGGAATAGGGTGCCATTTGACCTGGTCTAGGGAATATAGGGTGCTATTTGACCTGGTCTATAGGGAATATGGTGCTATTTGACCTGGTCTATAGGGAATATGGTGCTATTTGACCTGGTCTATAAGGAATAGGGTGCTATTTGACCTGGTCTATAGGGAGTATGGTGCCATTTGACCTGGTCTATAGCGAATATGGTGCCATTTGACCTGGTCTATAGGGAATAGGGTGCCATTTGACCTGGTCTATAGGGAATATGGTGCCATTTGACCTGGTCTATAGGGAATAGGGTGCCATTTGACCTGGTCTATAGGAATATGGTGCCATTTGACCTGGTCTATAGGGAATATGGTGCTATTTGACCTGGTCTATAGGGAATAAGGTGCCATTTGACCTGGTCTATAGGGAATAGGGTGCCATTGACCTGGTCTATAGGGAATATGGTGCTATTTGACCTGGTCTATAGGAATATGGTGCCATTTGACCTGGTCTATAGGGAATATGGTGCTATTTGACCTGGTCTATAGGGAATATGGTGCTATTTGACCTGGTCTATAGGGAATATGGTGCCATTTGACCTGGTCTATAGGGAATAGGGTGCCATTTGACCTGGTCTATAGGGAATATGGTGCTATTTGACCTGGTCTATAGGGAATAGGGTGCCATTTGACCTGGTCTATAGAATATGGTGCTATTTGACCTGGTCTATAGGGAATATGGTGCCATTTGACCTGGTCTATAGGGAATATGGTGCCATTTGACCTGGTCTATAGGGAATATGGTGCCATTTGACCTGGTCTATAGGGAATATGGTGCTATTTGACCTGGTCTATAGGGAATATGGTGCCATTTGACCTGGTCTATAGGAATATGGTGCTATTTGACCTGGTCTATAGGGAATATGGTGCTATTTGACCTGGTCTATAGGGGAATATGGTGCCATTTGACCTGGTCTATAGGGAATAGGGTGCCATTTGACCTGGTCTATAGAATATGGTGCCATTTGACCTGGTCTATAGGGAATATGGTGCTATTTGACCTGGTCTATAGGGAATATGGTGCTATTTGACCTGGTCTATAGGGAATATGGTGCCAATTGACCTGGTCTATAGGAATTTGGTGCCATTTGACCTGGTCTATAGGGAATAGGTGCCATTTGACCCTGGTCTATAGGGAATAGGGTGCTATTTGACCTGGTCTATAGGGAATATGGTGCCATTGACCTGGTCTATAGGGAATAGGGTGCCATTTGACCTGGTCTATAGAATATGGTGCCAT
This sequence comes from Oncorhynchus keta, assembly GCF_023373465.1. Classification (NCBI taxonomy): domain Eukaryota; kingdom Metazoa; phylum Chordata; class Actinopteri; order Salmoniformes; family Salmonidae; genus Oncorhynchus; species Oncorhynchus keta. The sequence goes on along the minus strand of NC_068439.1, from coordinate 1,551,748 downwards.
TTGACCTGGTCTATAGGGAATAGGGTGCCATTTGACCTGGTCTATAGGGAATATGGTGCCATTTGACCTGGTCTATAGGGAATATGGTGCCATTTGACCTGGTCTATAGGGAATATGGTGCCATTGACCTGGTCTATAGGGAATATGGTGCTATTTGACCTGGTCTATAGGGAATATGGTGCCATTTTGACCTGGTCTATAGGAATATGGTGCCATTTGACCTGGTCTATAGGGAATATGGTGCTATTTGACCTGGTCTATAGGGAATATGGTGCCATTTGACCTGGTCTATATGGAATATGGTGCTATTTGACCTGGTCTATAGGGAATATGGTGCTATTTGACCTGGTCTATAGGGAATATGGTGCCATTTGACCTGGTCTATAGGGAATAGGGTGCTATTTGACCTGGTCTAGGGAATAGGGTGCCATTTGACCTGGTCGATAGGGAATATGGTGCCATTTGACCTGGTCTATATGGAATAGGGTGCCATTTGACCTGGTCTATAGGAATATGGTGCCATTTGACCTGGTCTATAGGAATATGGTGCCATTTTGACCTGGTCTGTAGGGAATAGGGTGCCATTTGACCTGGTCTATAGGGAATATGGTGCCATTTGACCCCCTGGTCTATAAGGAATAGGGAGGTGTATTGACCTGGTCTATAGGGAATATGGTGCCGTTGAGCCTGAATATAAGAATTGGTGCCATTGGCCTAGTCTATGAGAATAGGGTGCTATTTGACCTGGTCTATACAGGAATATGATGCCATTTGACCTGGTCTAGAGAATATGGTGCTATTTGACCTGGTCTATAGGGAATATGGTGCTATTTGACCTGGTCTATAGGGAATAGGGTGCCATTTGACCTGGTCTAG
>NC_068439.1:1525941-1550772 GCF_023373465.1 Oncorhynchus keta | reverse complement strand
CTATTTGACCTGGTCTATAGGGAATAGGGCTGGTCTATAAGGAATAGGGTGCTATTTGACCTGGTCTATAGGGAATATGGTGCCATTTGACCTGGTCTATGGGGAATAGGGTGCCATTTGACCTGGTCTATAAGGAATAGGGTGCTATTTGACCTGGTCTATAGGGAATATGGTGCCATTTGACCTGGTCTATGGGGAATAGGGTGCCATTTGACCTGGTCTATAGGGAATATGGTGCCATTTGACCTGGTCTATCGGGAATATGGTTCCATTTGACCTGGTCTATAGGGAATATGGTGCCATTTGACCTGGTCTATAGGGACTATGGTGCTATTTGACCTGGTCTATAGGGAATATGGTGCCATTTGACCTGGTCTATAGGGAATATGGTGCTATTTGACCTGGTCTACAGGGAATATTGTGCCATTTGACCTGGTCTATAGGGAATAGAGTGCCATTTGACCTGGTCTATAGGGAATATGGTGCCATTTGACCTGGTCTATAGGGAATATGGTGCCATTTGACCTGGTCTATAGGGAATATGGTGCCATTTGACCTGGTCTATAGGGAATATGGTGCCATTTGACCTGGTCTATAGGGAATATGGTGCCATTTGACCTGGTCTATAGGGAATATGGTGCCATTTGACCTGGTCTATAGGGAATATGGTGCCATTTGACCTGGTCTATAGGGAATATGGTGCTATTTGACCTGGTCTATAGGGAATATGGTGCTATTTGACCTGGTCTATAGGGAATATGGTGCCATTTGACCTGGTCTATAGGGAATATGGTGCCATTTGACCTGGTCTATAGGGAATATGGTGCTATTTGACCTGGTCAATAGGGAATATGGTGCTATTTGACCTGGTCTATAGGGAATAGGGTGCCATTTGACCTGGTCTAGGGAATATGGTGCCATTTGACCTGGTCTATAGGGAATATGGTGCCATTTGACCTGGTCTATAGGGAATATGGTGCTATTTGACCTGGTCTATAGGGAATAGGGTGCCATTTGACCTGGTCTATAGGGAATAGGGTTCCATTTGACCTGGTCTATAGGGAATAGGGTGCCATTTGACCTGGTCTATAGGGAATATGGTGCCATTTGACCTGGTCTATAGGGAATATGGTGCCATTTGACCTGGTCTATAGGGAATAGGGTGCCATTTGACCTGGTCTATAGGGAATATGGTGCCATTTGACCTGGTCTATAGGGAATAGGGTGCCATTTGACCTGGTCTATAGGGAATATGGTGCTATTTGACCTGGTCTATAGGGAATAGGGTGCCATTTGACCTGGTCTATAGGGAATATGGTGCTATTTGACCTGGTCTATAGGGAATATGGTGCTATTTGACCTGGTCTATAGGGAATAGGGTGCCATTTGACCTGGTCTATAGAGAAAAGGGTTCCATTTGACCTGGTCTATAGGGAATATGGTGCCATTTGACCTGGTCTATAGGGAATATGGTGCCATTTGACCTGGTCTATAGGGAATATGGTGCCATTTGACCTGGTCTATAGGGAATATGGTGCCATTTGACCTGGTCTATAGGGAATAGGGTGCCATTTGACCTGGTCTATAGGGAATATGGTGCCATTTGACCTGGTCTATAAGGAATAGGGTGCCATTTGACCTGGTCTATAGGGAATATGGTGCCATTTGACCTGGTCTATAAGGAAAAGGGTGCTATTTGACCTGGTCTATAGGGAATATGGTGCCATTTGACCTGGTCTATAGGGAATATGGTGCCATTTGACCTGGTCTATAGGGAATATGGTGCCATTTGACCTGGTCTATAGGGAATATGGTGCCATTTGACCTGGTCTATAGGGAATAGGGTGCCATTTGACCTGGTCTATAGGGAATATGGTGCCATTTGACCTGGTCTATAGGGAATAGGGTGCCATTTGACCTGGTCTATAAGGAATAGGGTGCCATTTGACCTGGTCTATAGGGAATATGGTGCCATTTGACCTGGTCTATAAGGAATAGGGTGCTATTTGACCTGGTCTATAGGGAATATGGCGCCATTTGACCTGGTCTATAAGGAATAGGGTGCCATTTGACCTGGTCTATAGGGAATATGGTGCCATTTGACCTGGTCTATAAGGAATAGGGTGCTATTTGACCTGGTCTATAGGGAATATGGCGGCATTTGACCTGGTCTATAGGGAATAGGGTGCCATTTGACCTGGTCTAGGGAATATGGTGCGATTTGACCTGGTCTATAAGGAATAGGGTGCTATTTGACCTGGTCTATAGGGAATATGGTGCCATTTGACCTGGTCTATAGGGAATAGGGTGCCATTTGACCTGGTCTATAGGGAATATGGTGCCATTTGACCTGGTCTAGGAATATGGTGCTTTTTGACCTGGTCTAGGAATATGGTGCTATTTGACCTGGTCTATAGGGAATATGGTGCCATTTGACCTGGTCTATAGGGAATAGGGTGCCATTTGACCTGGTCTATAGGGAATAGGGTGCCATTTGACCTGGTCTATAGGGAATAGGGTGCCATTTGACCTGGTCTAGGAATATGGTGCCATTTGACCTGGTCTATAGGAATAGGGTGCCATTTGACCTGGTCTATAGGGAATAGGGTGCCATTTGACCTGGTCTAGGAATATGGTGCCATTTGACCTGGTCTAGGAATATGGTGCCATTTGACCTGGTCTATAGGGAATATGGTGCCATTTGACCTGGTCTAGGAATATGGTGCCATTTGACCTGGTCTATAGGGAATATGGCGCCATTTGACCTGGTCTATAGGGAATATGGTGCCATTTGACCTGGTCTATAGGGAATATGGTGCCATTTGACCTGGTCTATAGGGAATAGGGTGCCATTTGACCTGGTCTATAGGGAATATGGTGCCATTTGACCTGGTCTATAAGGAATAGGGTGCTATTTGACCTGGTCTATAGGGAATATGGTGCTATTTGACCTGGTCTATAGGGAATATGGTGCTATTTGACCTGGTCTATAGGGAATAGGGTGCCATTTGACCTGGTCTATAGGGAATATGGTGCCATTTGACCTGGTCTATAGGGAATAGGGTGCTATTTGACCTGGTCTAGGGGATAGGGTGCCATTTGACCTGGTCTATAAGGAATAGGGTGCTATTTGACCTGGTCTATAGGGAATATGGTGCTATTTGACCTGGTCTATAGGGAATATGGTGCTATTTGACCTGGTCTATAGGGAATAGGGTGCTATTTGACCTGGTCTATAGGGAATATGGTGCCATTTGACCTGGTCTATAGGGAATATGGTGCTATTTGACCTGGTCTAGGAATAGGGTGCCATTTGACCTGGTCTATAAGGAATAGGGTGCTATTTGACCTGGTCTATAGGGAATATGGTGCCATTTGACCTGGTCTATAGGGAATAGGGTGCCATTTGACCTGGTCTATAGGGAATATGGTGCCATTTGACCTGGTCTATAGGGAATAGGGTGCCATTTGACCTGGTCTATAGGGAATATGGTGCCATTTGACCTGGTATATAAGGAATAGGGTGCTATTTGACCTGGTCTATAGGGAATATGGTGCCATTTGACCTGGTCTATAGGGAATAGGGTGCCATTTGACCTGGTCTATAGGGAATATGGTGCTATTTGACCTGGTCTATAGGGAATAGGGTGCTATTTGACCTGGTCTATAGGGAATATGGTGCTATTTGACCTGGTCTATAGCGAATAGGGTGCCATTTGACCTGGTCTATAGGGAATAGGGTTCCATTTGACCTGGTCTATAGGGAATAGGGTGCTTTTTGACCTGGTCTAGGGAATAGGGTGCCATTTGACCTGGTCTATAAGGAATAGGGTGCTATTTGACCTGGTCTATAGGGAATATGGTGCCATTTGACCTGGTCTAAAGGGAATAGGGTGCCATTTGACCTGGTCTATAGGGAATATGGTGCCATTTGACCTGGTCTATAGGGAATATCGTGCCATTTGACCTGGTCTATAGGGAATAGGGTGCCATTTGACCTGGTCTATAGGGAATATGGTGCCATTTGACCTGGTCTATAAGGAATAGGGTGCCATTTGACCTGGTCTATAGGGAATATGGTGCCATTTGACCTGGTCTATAAGGAAAAGGGTGCTATTTGACCTGGTCTATAGGGAATATGGTGCCATTTGACCTGGTCTATAGGGAATATGGTGCCATTTGACCTGGTCTATAGGGAATATGGTGCCATTTGACCTGGTCTATAGGGAATAGGGTGCCATTTGACCTGGTCAATAGGGAATATGGTGCCATTTGACCTGGTCTATAGGGAATATGGTGCCATTTGACCTGGTCTATAGGGGAATAGGGTGCCATTTGACCTGGTCTATAGGGAATATGGTGCCATTTGACCTGGTCTATAAGGAATAGGGTGCTATTTGACCTGGTCTATAGGGAATATGGTGCCATTTGACCTTGTCTATAGGGAATATGGTGCCATTTGACCTGGTCTATAGGGAATATGGTGCCATTTGACCTGGTCTATAGGGAATAGGGTGCCATTTGACCTGGTCTATAGGGAATATGGTGCCATTTGACCTGGTCTATAGGGAATAGGGTGCCATTTGACCTGGTCTATAGGGAATATGGTGCCATTTGACCTGGTCTATAGGGAATATGGTGCCATTTGACCTGGTCTATAGGGAATAGGGTGCCATTTGACCTGGTCTATAAGGAATAGGGTGCCATTTGACCTGGTCTATAGGGAATATGGTGCCATTTGACCTGGTCTATAAGGAATAGGGTGCTATTTGACCTGGTCTATAGGGAATATGGCGCCATTTGACCTGGTCTATAGGGAATAGGGTGCCATTTGACCTGGTCTATAGGGAATATGGTGCCATTTGACCTGGTCTATAGGGAATAGGGTACCATTTGACCTGGTCTATAGGGAATATGGTGCTATTTGACCTGGTCTATAGGGAATATGGTGCCATTTGACCTGGTCTATAGGGAATAGGGTGCTATTTGACCTGGTCTATAGGGAATATGGTGCCATTTGACCTGGTCTATAGGGAATATGGTGCCATTTGACCTGGTCTATAGGGAATATGGTGCTATTTGACCTGGTCTATAGGGAATATGGTGCCATTTGACCTGGTCTATAGGGAATAGGGTGCTATTTGACCTGGTCTAGGGAATAGGGTGCCATTTGACCTGGTCTATAAGGAATAGGGTGCTATTTGACCTGGTCTATAGGGAATATGGTGCCATTTGACCTGGTCTATAGGGAATAGGGTGCCATTTGACCTGGTCTATAGGGAATATGGTGCCATTTGACCTGGTCTATAGGGAATAGGGTGCCATTTGACCTGGTCTATAGGGAATATGGTGCCATTTGACCTGGTCTATAAGGAATAGGGTGCTATTTGACCTGGTCTATAGGGAATATGGTGCCATTTGACCTGGTCTATAGGGAATAGGGTGCCATTTGACCTGGTCTATAGGGAATATGGTGCTATTTGACCTGGTCTATAGGGAATAGGGTGCCATTTGACCTGGTCTATAGGGAATATGGTGCTATTTGACCTGGTCTATAGCGAATAGGGTGCCATTTGACCTGGTCTATAGGGAATAGGGTTCCATTTGACCTGGTCTATAGGGAATAGGGTGCTTTTTGACCTGGTCTAGGGAATAGGGTGCCATTTGACCTGGTCTATAAGGAATAGGGTGCTATTTGACCTGGTCTATAGGGAATATGGTGCCATTTGACCTGGTCTAAAGGGAATAGGGTGCCATTTGACCTGGTCTATAGGGAATATGGTGCCATTTGACCTGGTCTATAGGGAATATCGTGCCATTTGACCTGGTCTATAGGGAATAGGGTGCCATTTGACCTGGTCTATAGGGAATATGGTGCCATTTGACCTGGTCTATAAGGAATAGGGTGCCATTTGACCTGGTCTATAGGGAATATGGTGCCATTTGACCTGGTCTATAAGGAAAAGGGTGCTATTTGACCTGGTCTATAGGGAATATGGTGCCATTTGACCTGGTCTATAGGGAATATGGTGCCATTTGACCTGGTCTATAGGGAATATGGTGCCATTTGACCTGGTCTATAGGGAATAGGGTGCCATTTGACCTGGTCAATAGGGAATATGGTGCCATTTGACCTGGTCTATAGGGAATATGGTGCCATTTGACCTGGTCTATAGGGAATAGGGTGCCATTTGACCTGGTCTATAGGGAATATGGTGCCATTTGACCTGGTCTATAAGGAATAGGGTGCTATTTGACCTGGTCTATAGGGAATATGGTGCCATTTGACCTTGTCTATAGGGAATATGGTGCCATTTGACCTGGTCTATAGGGAATATGGTGCCATTTGACCTGGTCTATAGGGAATAGGGTGCCATTTGACCTGGTCTATAGGGAATATGGTGCCATTTGACCTGGTCTATAGGGAATAGGGTGCCATTTGACCTGGTCTATAGGGAATATGGTGCCATTTGACCTGGTCTATAGGGAATATGGTGCCATTTGACCTGGTCTATAGGGAATAGGGTGCCATTTGACCTGGTCTATAAGGAATAGGGTGCCATTTGACCTGGTCTATAGGGAATATGGTGCCATTTGACCTGGTCTATAAGGAATAGGGTGCTATTTGACCTGGTCTATAGGGAATATGGCGCCATTTGACCTGGTCTATAGGGAATAGGGTGCCATTTGACCTGGTCTATAGGGAATATGGTGCCATTTGACCTGGTCTATAGGGAATAGGGTACCATTTGACCTGGTCTATAGGGAATATGGTGCGATTTGACCTGGTCTATAGGGAATATGGTGCCATTTGACCTGGTCTATAGGGAATAGGGTGCCATTTGACCTGGTCTATAGGGAATATGGTGCCATTTGACCTGGTCTATAAGGAATAGGGTGCCATTTGACCTGGTCTATAGGGAATATGGTGCCATTTGACCTGGTCTATAGGGAATATGGTGCCATTTGACCTGGTCTATAGGGAATATGGTGCCATTTGACCTGGACTATAGGGAATAGGGTGCCATTTGACCTGGTCTATAGGGAATATGGTGCCATTTAACCTGGTCTATAGGGAATAGGGTGCCATTTGACCTGGTCTATAGGGAATATGGTGCCATTTGACCTGGTCTATAGGGAATATGGTGCTATTTGACCTGGTCTATATGGAATATGGTGCTATTTGACCTGGTCTATAGGGAATATGGTGCCATTTGACCTGGTCTATAGGGAATATGGTGCTATTTGACCTGGTCTATAGGGAATATGGTGCCATTTGACCTGGTCTATAGGGAATATGGTGCCATTTGACCTGGTCTATAGGGAATATGGTGCCATTTGACCTGGTCTATAGGGAATAGGGTACCATTTGACCTGGTCTATAGGGAATATGGTGCGATTTGACCTGGTCTATAGGGAATATGGTGCCATTTGACCTGGTCTATAGGGAATAGGGTGCCATTTGACCTGGTCTATAGGGAATATGGTGCCATTTGACCTGGTCTATAAGGAATAGGGTGCTATTTGACCTGGTCTATAGGGAATATGGTGCTATTTGACCTGGTCTATAGGGAATATGGTGCTATTTGACCTGGTCTATAGGGAATAGGGTGCCATTTGACCTGGTCTATAGGGAATATGGTGCCATTTGACCTGGTCTATAGGGAATAGGGTGCTATTTGACCTGGTCTAGGGGATAGGGTGCCATTTGACCTGGTCTATAAGGAATAGGGTGCTATTTGACCTGGTCTATAGGGAATATGGTGCCATTTGACCTGGTCTATAGGGAATATGGTGCCATTTGACCTGGTCTATAGGGAATATGGTGCTATTTGACCTGGTCTATAGGGAATATGGTGCCATTTGACCTGGTCTATAGGGAATAGGGTGCCATTTGACCTGGTCTATAGGGAATATGGTGCCATTTGACCTGGTCTATAAGGAATAGGGTGCTATTTGACCTGGTCTATAGGGAATATGGTGCTATTTGACCTGGTCTATAGGGAATATGGTGCCATTTGACCTGGTCTATAGGGAATAGGGTGCTATTTGACCTGGTCTAGGGAATAGGGTGCCATTTGACCTGGTCTATAAGGAATAGGGTGCTATTTGACCTGGTCTATAGGGAATATGGTGCCATTTGACCTGGTCTATAGGGAATAGGGTGCCATTTGACCTGGTCTATAGGGAATAGGGTGCCATTTGACCTGGTCTATAGGGAATATGGTGCCATTTGACCTGGTCTATAAGGAATAGGGTGCTATTTGACCTGGTCTATAGGGAATATGGTGCCATTTGACCTGGTCTATAGGGAATAGGGTGCCATTTGACCTGGTCTATAGGGAATATGGTGCTATTTGACCTGGTCTATAGGGAATAGGGTGCTATTTGACCTGGTCTATAGGGAATATGGTGCTATTTGACCTGGTCTATAGCGAATAGGGTGCCATTTGACCTGGTCTATAGGGAATAGGGTTCCATTTGACCTGGTCTATAGGGAATAGGGTGCTATTTGACCTGGTCTAGGGAATAGGGTGCCATTTGACCTGGTCTATAAGGAATAGGGTGCTATTTGACCTGGTCTATAGGGAATATGGTGCCATTTGACCTGGTCTATAGGGAATATGGTGCCATTTGACCTGGTCTATAGGGAATAAGGGTACCATTTGACCTGGTCTATAGGGAATATGGTGCGATTTGACCTGGTCTATAGGGAATATGGTGCCATTTGACCTGGTCTATAGGGAATAGGGTGCAATTTGACCTGGTCTATAGGGAATATGGTGCCATTTGACCTGGTCTATAAGGAATAGGGTGCTATTTGACCTGGTCTATAGGGAATATGGTGCTATTTGACCTGGTCTATAGGGAATATGGTGCTATTTGACCTGGTCTATAGGGAATAGGGTGCCATTTGACCTGGTCTATAGGGAATATGGTGCCATTTGACCTGGTCTATAGGGAATAGGGTGCTATTTGACCTGGTCTAGGGGATAGGTGCCATTTGACCTGGTCTATAAGGAATAGGGTGCTATTTGACCTGGTCTATAGGGAATATGGTGCCATTTGACCTGGTCTATAGGGAATATGGTGCCATTTGACCTGGTCTATAGGGAATATGGTGCTATTTGACCTGGTCTATAGGGAATATGGTGCCATTTGACCTGGTCTATAGGGAATAGGGTGCCATTTGACCTGGTCTATAGGGAATATGGTGCCATTTGACCTGGTCTATAAGGAATAGGGTGCTATTTGACCTGGTCTATAGGGAATATGGTGCTATTTGACCTGGTCTATAGGGAATATGGTGCCATTTGACCTGGTCTATAGGGAATAGGGTGCTATTTGACCTGGTCTAGGGAATAGGGTGCCATTTGACCTGGTCTATAAGGAATAGGGTGCTATTTGACCTGGTCTATAGGGAATATGGTGCCATTTGACCTGGTCTATAGGGAATAGGGTGCCATTTGACCTGGTCTATAGGGAATAGGGTGCCATTTGACCTGGTCTATAGGGAATATGGTGCCATTTGACCTGGTCTATAAGGAATAGGGTGCTATTTGACCTGGTCTATAGGGAATATGGTGCCATTTGACCTGGTCTATAGGGAATAGGGTGCCATTTGACCTGGTCTATAGGGAATATGGTGCTATTTGACCTGGTCTATAGGGAATAGGGTGCTATTTGACCTGGTCTATAGGGAATATGGTGCTATTTGACCTGGTCTATAGCGAATAGGGTGCCATTTGACCTGGTCTATAGGGAATAGGGTTCCATTTGACCTGGTCTATAGGGAATAGGGTGCTATTTGACCTGGTCTAGGGAATAGGGTGCCATTTGACCTGGTCTATAAGGAATAGGGTGCTATTTGACCTGGTCTATAGGGAATATGGTGCCATTTGACCTGGTCTAAAGGGAATAGGGTGCCATTTGACCTGGTCTATAGGGAATATGGTGCTATTTGACCTGGTCTATAGGGAATATGGTGCCATTTGACCTGGTCTATAAGGAATAGGGTGCCATTTGACCTGGTCTATAGGGAATATGGTGCCATTTGACCTGGTCTATAAGGAAAAGGGTGCTATTTGACCTGGTCTATAGGGAATATGGTGCCATTTGACCTGGTCTATAGGGAATATGGTGCCATTTGACCTGGTCTATAGGGAATATGGTGCCATTTGACCTGGTCTATAGGGAATAGGGTGCCATTTGACCTGGTCAATAGGGAATATGGTGCCATTTGACCTGGTCTATAGGGAATATGGTGCCATTTGACCTGGTCTATAGGGAATAGGGTGCCATTTGACCTGGTCTATAGGGAATATGGTGCCATTTGACCTGGTCTATAAGGAATAGGGTGCTATTTGACCTGGTCTATAGGGAATATGGTGCCATTTGACCTTGTCTATAGGGAATATGGTGCCATTTGACCTGGTCTATAGGGAATATGGTGCCATTTGACCTGGTCTATAGGGAATAGGGTGCCATTTGACCTGGTCTATAGGGAATAGGGTGCCATTTGACCTGGTCTATAGGGAATATGGTGCCATTTGACCTGGTCTATAAGGAATAGGGTGCTATTTGACCTGGTCTATAGGAATATGGTGCTATTTGACCTGGTCTATAGGGAATAGGGTGCTATTTGACCTGGTCTATAGGGAATATGGTGCTATTTGACCTGGTCTATAGCGAATAGGGTGCCATTTGACCTGGTCTATAGGGAATAGGGTTCCATTTGACCTGGTCTATAGGGAATAGGGTGCTATTTGACCTGGTCTAGGGAATAGGGTGCCATTTGACCTGGTCTATAAGGAATAGGGTGCTATTTGACCTGGTCTATAGGGAATATGGTGCCATTTGACCTGGTCTATAGGGAATATGGTGCCATTTGACCTGGTCTATAGGGAATAAGGGTACCATTTGACCTGGTCTATAGGGAATATGGTGCGATTTGACCTGGTCTATAGGGAATATGGTGCCATTTGACCTGGTCTATAGGGAATAGGGTGCAATTTGACCTGGTCTATAGGGAATATGGTGCCATTTGACCTGGTCTATAAGGAATAGGGTGCTATTTGACCTGGTCTATAGGGAATATGGTGCTATTTGACCTGGTCTATAGGGAATATGGTGCTATTTGACCTGGTCTATAGGGAATAGGGTGCCATTTGACCTGGTCTATAGGGAATATGGTGCCATTTGACCTGGTCTATAGGGAATAGGGTGCTATTTGACCTGGTCTAGGGGATAGGGTGCCATTTGACCTGGTCTATAAGGAATAGGGTGCTATTTGACCTGGTCTATAGGGAATATGGTGCCATTTGACCTGGTCTATAGGGAATATGGTGCCATTTGACCTGGTCTATAGGGAATATGGTGCTATTTGACCTGGTCTATAGGGAATATGGTGCCATTTGACCTGGTCTATAGGGAATAGGGTGCCATTTGACCTGGTCTATAGGGAATATGGTGCCATTTGACCTGGTCTATAAGGAATAGGGTGCTATTTGACCTGGTCTATAGGGAATATGGTGCTATTTGACCTGGTCTATAGGGAATATGGTGCCATTTGACCTGGTCTATAGGGAATAGGGTGCTATTTGACCTGGTCTAGGGAATAGGGTGCCATTTGACCTGGTCTATAAGGAATAGGGTGCTATTTGACCTGGTCTATAGGGAATATGGTGCCATTTGACCTGGTCTATAGGGAATAGGGTGCCATTTGACCTGGTCTATAGGGAATAGGGTGCCATTTGACCTGGTCTATAGGGAATATGGTGCCATTTGACCTGGTCTATAAGGAATAGGGTGCTATTTGACCTGGTCTATAGGGAATATGGTGCCATTTGACCTGGTCTATAGGGAATAGGGTGCCATTTGACCTGGTCTATAGGGAATATGGTGCTATTTGACCTGGTCTATAGGGAATAGGGTGCTATTTGACCTGGTCTATAGGGAATATGGTGCTATTTGACCTGGTCTATAGCGAATAGGGTGCCATTTGACCTGGTCTATAGGGAATAGGGTTCCATTTGACCTGGTCTATAGGGAATAGGGTGCTATTTGACCTGGTCTAGGGAATAGGGTGCCATTTGACCTGGTCTATAAGGAATAGGGTGCTATTTGACCTGGTCTATAGGGAATATGGTGCCATTTGACCTGGTCTAAAGGGAATAGGGTGCCATTTGACCTGGTCTATAGGGAATATGGTGCTATTTGACCTGGTCTATAGGGAATATGGTGCCATTTGACCTGGTCTATAAGGAATAGGGTGCCATTTGACCTGGTCTATAGGGAATATGGTGCCATTTGACCTGGTCTATAAGGAATAGGGTGCTATTTGACCTGGTCTATAGGGAATATGGTGCCATTTGACCTGGTCTATAGGGAATATGGTGCCATTTGACCTGGTCTATAGGGAATATGGTGCCATTTGACCTGGTCTATAGGGAATAGGGTGCCATTTGACCTGGTCAATAGGGAATATGGTGCCATTTGACCTGGTCTATAGGGAATATGGTGCCATTTGACCTGGTCTATAGGGAATAGGGTGCCATTTGACCTGGTCTATAGGGAATATGGTGCCATTTGACCTGGTCTATAAGGAATAGGGTGCTATTTGACCTGGTCTATAGGGAATATGGTGCCATTTGACCTTGTCTATAGGGAATATGGTGCCATTTGACCTGGTCTATAGGGAATATGGTGCCATTTGACCTGGTCTATAGGGAATAGGGTGCCATTTGACCTGGTCTATAGGGAATAGGGTGCCATTTGACCTGGTCTATAGGGAATATGGTGCCATTTGACCTGGTCTATAAGGAATAGGGTGCTATTTGACCTGGTCTATAGGGAATATGGTGCCATTTGACCTGGTCTATAGGGAATAGGGTGCCATTTGACCTGGTCTATAGGGAATATGGTGCTATTTGACCTGGTCTATAGGGAATAGGGTGCTATTTGACCTGGTCTATAGGGAATATGGTGCTATTTGACCTGGTCTATAGCGAATAGGGTGCCATTTGACCTGGTCTATAGGGAATAGGGTTCCATTTGACCTGGTCTATAGGGAATAGGGTGCTATTTGACCTGGTCTAGGGAATAGGGTGCCATTTGACCTGGTCTATAAGGAATAGGGTGCTATTTGACCTGGTCTATAGGGAATATGGTGCCATTTGACCTGGTCTAAAGGGAATAGGGTGCCATTTGACCTGGTCTATAGGGAATATGGTGCTATTTGACCTGGTCTATAGGGAATATGGTGCCATTTGACCTGGTCTATAAGGAATAGGGTGCCATTTGACCTGGTCTATAGGGAATATGGTGCCATTTGACCTGGTCTATAAGGAAAAGGGTGCTATTTGACCTGGTCTATAGGGAATATGGTGCCATTTGACCTGGTCTATAGGGAATATGGTGCCATTTGACCTGGTCTATAGGGAATATGGTGCCATTTGACCTGGTCTATAGGGAATAGGGTGCCATTTGACCTGGTCAATAGGGAATATGGTGCCATTTGACCTGGTCTATAGGGAATATGGTGCCATTTGACCTGGTCTATAGGGAATAGGGTGCCATTTGACCTGGTCTATAGGGAATATGGTGCCATTTGACCTGGTCTATAAGGAATAGGGTGCTATTTGACCTGGTCTATAGGGAATATGGTGCCATTTGACCTTGTCTATAGGGAATATGGTGCCATTTGACCTGGTCTATAGGGAATATGGTGCCATTTGACCTGGTCTATAGGGAATAGGGTGCCATTTGACCTGGTCTATAGGGAATATGGTGCCATTTGACCTGGTCTATAGGGAATAGGGTGCCATTTGACCTGGTCTATAGGGAATATGGTGCCATTTGACCTGGTCTATAGGGAATAGGGTGCCATTTGACCTGGTCTATAAGGAATAGGGTGCCATTTGACCTGGTCTATAGGGAATATGGTGCCATTTGACCTGGTCTATAAGGAATAGGGTGCTATTTGACCTGGTCTATAGGGAATATGGCGCCATTTGACCTGGTCTATAGGGAATAGGGTGCCATTTGACCTGGTCTATAGGGAATATGGTGCCATTTGACCTGGTCTATAGGGAATATGGTGCGATTTGACCTGGTCTATAGGGAATATGGTGCCATTTGACCTGGTCTATAGGGAATAGGGTGCCATTTGACCTGGTCTATAGGGAATATGGTGCCATTTGACCTGGTCTATGAGGAATAGGGTGCCATTTGACCTGGTCTATAGGGAATATGGTGCCATTTGACCTGGTCTATAGGGAATATGGTGCCATTTGACCTGGTCTATAGGGAATATGGTGCCATTTGACCTGGACTATAGGGAATAGGGTGCCATTTGACCTGGTCTATAGGGAATATGGTGCCATTTGACCTGGTCTATAGGGAATATGGTGCCATTTGACCTGGTCTATAGGGAATATGGTGCCATTTGACCTGGTCTATAGGGAATATGGTGCTATTTGACCTGGTCTATAGGGAATATGGTGCCATTTGACCTGGTCTATAGGGAATATGGTGCCATTTGACCTGGTCTATAGGGAATATGGTGCTATTTGACCTGGTCTATAGGGAATATGGTGCCATTTGACCTGGTCTATAGGGAATATGGTGCCATTTGACCTGGTCTATAGGGAATAGGGTGCTATTTGACCTGGTCTAGGGAATAGGGTGCCATTTGACCTGGTCTAGGGAATAGGGTGCCATTTGACCTGGTCTATAGGGAATATGGTGCTATTTGACCTGGTCTAGGGAATAGGGTGCCATTTGACCTGGTCTAGGGAATAGGGTGCCATTTGACCTGGTCTATAGGGAATATGGTGCTATTTGACCTGGTCTATAGGGAATATGGTGCTATTTGACCTGGTCTATAGGGAATAGGGTGCCATTTGACCTGGTCTAGGGAATAGGGTGCCATTTGACCTGGTCTATAGGGAATATGGTGCTATTTGACCTGGTCTATAGGGAATATGGTGCTATTTGACCTGGTCTATAGGGAATAGGGTGCCATTTGACCTGGTCTATAGGGAATAGGGTTCCATTTGACCTGGTCTATAGGGAATAGGGTGCCATTTGACCTGGTCTATAGGGAATATGGTGCCATTTGACCTGGTCTATAGGGAATAGGGTGCTATTTGACCTGGTCTAGGGAATAGGGTGCCATTTGACCTGGTCTATAAGGAATAGGGTGCTATTTGACCTGGTCTATAGGGAATATGGTGCCATTTGACCTGGTCTATAGGGAATAGGGTGCCATTTGACCTGGTCTATAGGGAATATGGTGGCATTTGACCTGGTCTATAGGGAATATGGTGCCATTTGACCTGGTCTATAGGGAATATGGTGCTATTTGACCTGGTCTATAGGGAATATGGTGCTATTTGACCTGGTCTATAGGGAATATGGTGCTATTTGACCTGGTCTATAGGGAATATGGTGCCATTTGACCTGGTCTATAGGGAATATGGTGCTATTTGACCAGGTCTATAGGGAATATGGTGCCATTTGACCTGGTCAATAGGGAATATGGTGCCATTTGACCCGGTCTATAGGGAATAGGGTGCTATTTGACCTGGTCAATAGGGAATATGGTGCCATTTGACCTGGTCTATAGGGAATAGGGTGCTATTTGACCTGGTCTATAGGGAATATGGTGCCATTTGGGTGTATGTTGATTCTGGATTGTTGACCTTCCTCCTGAACTGATGGGGAGCTTGGTGCACTGGGCCTCCTGGGTGTATGTTGATTCTGGATTGTTGACCTTCCTCCTGAACTGATGGGGAGCTTGGTGCACTGGGCCTCCTGGGTGTATGTTGATTCTGGATTGTTGACCTTCCTCCTGAACTGATGGGGAGCTTGGTGCACTGGGCCTCCTGGGTGTATGTTGATTCTGGGTTGTTGACCTTCCTCCTGAACTGATGGGGAGCTTGGTGCACTGGGCCTCCTGGGTGTATGTTGATTCTGGGTTGTTGACCTTCCTCCTGAACTGATGGGGAGCTTGGTGCACTGGGCCTCCTGGGTGTATGTTGATTCTGGGTTGTTGACCTTCCTCCTGAACTGATGGGGAGCTTGGTGCACTGGGCCTCCTGGGTGTATGTTGATTCTGGGTTGTTTGAATGAAGGCCAGCATTGATGTTTGGCTGCCTTCTTTCTTATTCCCCAGAGAGTTGCAACGCCTTCGAGGGGGTACTTATTAATCTCAGAGGTTTTCTATCGGGTTGTGATTGTCGCTGATTGCCGTTGGTCTCAGGAGCCACTTTCCCAGGTTCATTTTTAGCATTTTTCATCTATTTCTTCTTGGAATGAGAGGTCACTGTTGCAAACTCTGGCTCACCAGGTACCAATTCCAATGTTTCATTCACTCCGTCTTTGTCCTTGGGAGCTGAGTAATTATCCTCTTCAATGTCAGTCTCACGTCCAGTCATTTCAGCTGAGATATGTGATACGTCTGCTCTACTCAAGGAGAGAGGATTGTTGCCCTGCACATGGTGTGAAAACATGTCCTCTATGCATCTTATGTTGTCCAGTGTAGTAGGAGAGTACTCTACCATCTCCTAGCCCCCTCTAGTGTGGGACTGTACTCTATCATCTCCTTACCCCTCCTCTAGTGTGGGACTGTACTCTATCATCTCCTTACCCCTCCTCTAGTGTGGGACTGTACTCTACCATCTCCTGACCCCTCCTCTAGTGTGGGACTGTACTCTATCATCCCCTTACCCCTCCTCTAGTGTGGGACTGTACTCTACCATCTCCTGACCCCTCCTCTAGTGTGGGACTGTACTCTATCATCTCCTTACCCCTCCTCTAGTGTGGGACTGTACTCTATCATCTCCTTACCCCTCCTCTAGTGTGGGAATGTACTCTATCATCTCCTTACCCCTCCTCTAGTGTGGGACTGTACTCTATCATCTCCTTACCCCCCCTCTAGTGTGGGACTGTACTCTATCATCTCCTGACCCCTCCTCTAGTGTGGGGCTGTACTCTATCATCTCCTGACCCCTCCTCTAGTGTGGGACTGTACTCTACCATCTCCTGACCCCTCCTCTAGTGTGGGACTGTACTCTATCATCTCCTTACCCCTCCTCTAGTGTGGGACTGTACTCTATCATCTCCTTACCCCTCCTCTAGTGTGGGACTGTACTCTATCATCTCCTTACCCCTCCTCTAGTGTGGGACTGTACTCTACTATCTCCTAGCCCCCTCTAGTGTGGGACTGTACTCTATCATCTCCTGACCCTCCTCTAGTGTGGGACTGTACTCTACTATCTCCTGGCCCCCTCTAGTGTGTGACTGTACTCTACTATCTCCTGACCCCTCCTCTAGTGTGGGACTGTACTCTATCATCTCCTTACCCCCCCTCTAGTGTGGGACTGTACTCTATCATCTCCTTACCCCTCCTCTAGTGTGGGACTGTACTCTATCATCTCCTTACCCCCCCTCTAGTGTGGGACTGTACTCTATCATCTCCTTACCCCTCCTCTAGTGTGGGACTGTACTCTATCATCTCCTTACCCCTCCTCTAGTGTGGGACTGTACTCTATCATCTCCTGGCCCCCCCTCTAGTGTGGGACTGTACTCTACCATCTCCTTGCCCCTCCTCTAGTGTGGGACTTTACTCTACTATCTCCTGGCCCCCTCTAGTGTGTGACTGTACTCTACTATCTCCTGACCCCTCCTCTAGTGTGGGACTGTACTCTATCATCTCCTTACCCCCCTCTAGTGTGGGACTGTACTCTATCATCTCCTTACCCCTCCTCTAGTGTGGGACTGTACTCTATAATCTCCTTACCCCTCCTCTAGTGTGGGACTGTACTCTATCATCTCCTGACCCCTCCTCTAGTGTGGGACTGTACTCTATCATCTCCTTACCCCTCCTCTAGTGTGGGACTGTACTCTATCATCTCCTTACCCCTCCTCTAGTGTGGGACTGTACTCTATCATCTCCTGACCCCCCCTCTAGTGTGGGACTGTACTCTACCATCTCCTGGCCCCCTCTAATGTGGGATTGTGTCAGCTAGTTCTGTCAACACGCATAACCTTGTCCGTAATAAAATACTTGGACCCAGTGAGGGGCCCATCTTTACAGACCGTGTTATAGGAATGATGGATGCTGCTTCAACATATACAAAACCATATCCATTGGAGCAGTTTGTAAGTTCACCTTTGCATCTTATCATGCGCCTCATCACTCTCCCCACCACCTTACATCCAGCTTCAGCCAGAAACTCAGTCACAACACTATCATCTGCTGATTCAGGTAGTTCTTTAATTGTAACTTGATTGGAGTTCTGGTCAGCCAGGCGCGACATCAAACTGAACAGATTATTATCTTTGAACACAACATGTTTTCCTCTGACTGTTACTTCTCTGATCATAAGCTTTGCCCTTGTTTCCTTACTGAGAAGATATATATACGCCAGAGAGCACCTACTCTCTTTACTGACCTCAAGAGGTCTGGATGAATTTCCTGTATGAGACTGTGGTAGAGCTCCTCCTCTTTAATGAGGTTGGCAATGGATTATGTAGGGCGTTGATGTTATATGGTTAATGATGGTTAATGATGGTTATGATGTTATATGGTTAATGATGGTTATGATGTTATATGGTTAATGATGGTTAATGATGGTTATGATGTTATATGGTTAATGATGGTTAATGATGGTTATGATGTTATATGGTTAATGATGGTTATGATGTTATATGGTTAATGATGGTTAATGATGGTTATGATGTTATATGGTTAATGATGGTTATGATGTTATATGGTTAATGATGGTTAATGATGGTTATGATGTTATATGGTTAATGATGGTTATGATGTTATATGGTTAATGATGGTTATGATGTTATATGGTTAATGATGGTTATGATGTTATATGGTTAATGATGGTTATGATGTTATATGGTTAATGATGGTTATGATGTTATATGGTTAATGATGGTTATGATGGTTATGATGTTATATGGTTAATGATGGTTATGATGTTATATGGTTAATGATGGTTAATGATGGTTATGGTGTTATATGGTTAATGATGGTTATGATGTTATATGGTTAATGATGGTAATGATGGTTATGATGTTATATGGTTAATGATGGTAATGATGGTTATGATGTTATATGGTTAATGATGGTTATGATGGTTATGATGTTATATGGTTAATGATGGTTATGATGTTATATGGTTAATGATGGTTATGATGGTTATGGTGTTATATGGTTAATGATGGTGAATGATGGGTAATGATGGTTAATGATGGTTATGATGTTATATGGTTAATGATGGTTAATGATGGTTATGATGTTATATGGTTAATGATGGTTATGATGTTATATGGTTAATGATGGTTATGATGGTGAATTATTGGTAATGATGGTTAATGATGGGTAATGATGTTATATGGTTAATGATGGTTATGATGGTAAATGATGGTTATGATGGTTAATGATGGGTAATGATGGTTATGATGTTATATGGTTAATGATGGTTATGATGTTATATGGTTAATGATGTTTATGATGGTTATGATGGTGAATGATGGTTATGATGTTATATGGTTAATGATGGTTATGATGTTATATGGTTAATGATGGTTAATGATGGTTATGATGTTATATGGTTAATGATGGGTTATGATGTTATATGGTTAATGATGGTTATGATGTTATATGGTTAATGATGGTTATGATGTTATATGGTTAATGATGGTTATGATGTTATATGGGTAATGATGGTTAAGGTTAATGATGGGTTAATGATGGGTTAATGATGGGTTATGATGGTTAATGATGGGTTAATGATGGTTATGATGTTATATGGTTAATGATGGTTATGATGTTATATGGTTAATGATGGTTATGATGTTATATGGTTAATGATGGTTATGATGGTGAATTATTGGTAATGATGGTTAAGGTTAATGAAGGTTATTTAAGGTTAATGATGGTTACTGATAGTTACGATGGTTATGATGGGTTAAGATAGTTATGGTTATGCGATATGATGGTTGATTTTAAAAGTGTAAATTATGTTTGGTTAATGATGGGTCATGATGGTTATGTTTGTTAATGATGGTTATGTTTGGTTAATGATGGTTATGTTTGGTTAATTATGGTTATGTTTGGTTAATTATGGTTATGTTTGGTTAATGATGGTTATGTTTGGTTAATGATGGTTATGTTTGGTTAATGATGGTTATGTTTGGTTAATGATGGTTATGTTTGGTTAATGGTGGTTATGTTTGGTTAATGATGGTTATGTTTGGTTAATGATGCTTATGTTTGGTTAATGGTGGTTATGTTTAGTTAATGGTTATGTTTGGTTAATTGTGGTTATGTTTGGTTAATTGTGGTTATGTTTGGTTAATGGTGGTTATGTTTGGTTAATGGTGGTTATGTTTGGTTAATGATGCTTATGTTTGGTTAATGATGGTTATGTTTAGTTAATGGTGGTTATGTTTGGTTAATGATGGTTATGTTTGGTTAATGATGGTTATGTTTGGTTAATGATGGTTATGTTTGGTTAATGATGGTTATGTTTGGTTAATGATGGTTATGTTTGGTTAATGGTGGTTATGTTTGGTTAATGGTGGTTATGTTTGGTTAATGGTGGTTATGTTTGGTTAATGGTGGTTATGTTTGGTTAATGGTGGTTATGTTTGGTTAATGATGGTTATGTTTAGTTAATGGTTATGTTTGGTTAATGATGGTTATGTTTGGTTAATGATGGTTATGTTTGGTTAATGATGGTTATGTTTGGTTAATGATGGTTATGTTTGGTTAATGATGGTTATGTTTAGTTAATGGTTATGTTTGGTTAATGATGGTTATGTTTGGTTAATGGTGGTTATGTTTGGTTAATGATGGTTATTTTTGGTTAATGATGCTTATGTTTGGTTAATGGTGGTTATGTTTGGTTAATGATGGTTATGTTTGGTTAATGATGGTTATGTTTAGTTAATGGTTATGTTTGGTTAATTGTGGTTATGTTTGGTTAATTGTGGTTATGTTTGGTTAATGATGGTTATGATTGGTTAATGGTGGTTATGATTAGTTAATGGTTATGTTTGGTTAATGATGGTTATGTTTGGTTAATGATGGTTATGTTTAGTTAATGGTTATGTTTGGTTAATGATGGTTATGTTTAGTTAATGGTGGTTATGTTTGGTTAATGATGGTTATGTTTAGTTAATGGTTATGTTTGGTTAATGATGGTTATGTTTAGTTAATGGTTATGTTTGGTTAATGATGGTTATGTTTGGTTAATTATGGTTATGTTTAGTTAATGGTTATGTTTGGTTAATGATGGTTATGTTTGGTTAATGTTGGTTATGTTTGGATAATGATGGTTAATGATGGTTATGATTGGTTAATGGTGGTTATGATTAGTTAATGGTTATGTTTGGTTAATGATGGTTATGATTGGTTAATGATGGTTATGTTTAGTTAATGGTTATGTTTGGTTAATGATGGTTATGATTGGTTAATGATGGTTATGATTGGTTAATGATGGTTATGTTTAGTTAATGGTTATGTTTGGTTAATGATGGTTATGTTTGGATAATGATGGTTATGATTGGTTCATTATGGTTACGTTTAGTTAATGGTTATGTTTGGTTAATGATGGTTATGTTTTGATAATGATGGTTATGTTTGGATAATGATGGTTAATGAAGGGTATTATTGTCACCATTCTTCTCTTTGGGGCACAACTGAAAGGTTTCCTGGCTAAATTGATGTAGTGCTTGGTGCTGGCTATAATGATGTAGTGCTTGGTCCTGGCTATAATGATGTAGTGCTTGGTCCTGGCTATAATGATGTAGTGCTTGGTCCTGGCTATAATGATGTAGTGCTTGGTCCTGGCTATAATGATGTAGTGCTTGGTCCTGGCTATAATGATGTAGTGCTTGGTCCTGGCTATAACGATGTGCTTGGTCCTGGCTATAATGATGTAGTTCTTGGTCCTGGCTATAATGATGTAGTGCTTGGTCCTGGCTATAACGATGTTGTGCTTGGTCCTGGCTATAATGATGTAGTGCTTGGTCCTGGCTATAATGATGTAGTGCTTGGTCCTGGCTATAATGATGTAGTGCTTGGTCCTGGCTATAATGATGTAGTGCTTGGTCCTGGCTATAATGATGTAGTGCTTGGTCCTGGCTATAATGATGTAGTGCTTGGTCCTGGCTATAACGATGTAGTGCTTGGTCCTGGCTATAATGATGTAGTGCTTGGTCCTGGCTATAATGATGTAGTGCTTGGTCCTGGCTATAATGATGTAGTGCTTGGTCCTGGCTATAATGATGTAGTGCTTGGTCCAGGCTATAATGACATAGCTATTGGTTCTGACTATAATGATATAGTGCTCTGTCCTGTGTACGAGCCCATTAGTGAGAGCAGGCCCCCAGCCTTTTTAGTACACAGCTCCCATTGTACCTCTGGATAAACACACACACACAGCTCCCATTGTACCTCTGTTTAAATCCCGGATCAGTTGTCCCAGCAACAGCTTCAGCCACGCTGTTGTTCTCCCCACGCGACCCAGCTGGAGTCCACCAGGGAGAATAAAGTGCTGGAGTGGATCAGCTGGAGTCTAACTCTCCTAACTCTCTGTGGTCAACTAAAGACCCCTTGGCACTTACTGTAAGAGCTGGTGTCCTGGCTAAATTCCCAATCTGGCCCACATACCATCATGACCACCTAATCATCGCCAGCTTCCAATTGGCTCATTTGTCCCCTGTAACTATTCCCCAGGTTGTAGCTGTAAATGAGAACGTGGTCTCAGTCCACAGACCTGGTAAAATAAGGGTAAAAAAGGATGCATATCCTATCTTCTTCTGGGCCTGAGTAGAATAATAATAAATAATAATATTCCATTTAGCTGGCTCTTCATCCAAAGCGACTTACAGTCATGTGTGCATACATTCTAGAAAAAGTTTGAACCTAACCCATCAACAAGGTAACTTAACCCCTACCCTAACCCCCTCAACAAGGTAACTTAGCCCTAACCCTCTACAAGTTAACTTAGCCCTAACCCTCAACAAGGTAACTTAACCCTAAACCTCAAAAAGGTAACTTAACCCTAACCCTCTACCAGGTAACTTAACCCTAACCCTCTACCAGGTAACTTAACCCTAACCCTCAACAAGGTAACTTAACCCTAACCCTCAACAAGGTAACTTAACCCTAACCCTCTACAAGGTAACTTAACCCTAAACCTCAAAAAGGTAACTTAACCCTAACCCTCTACAAGGTAACTTAACCCTAACCCTCAACAAGGTAACTTAACCCTAACCCTCAACAAGGTAACTTAGCCTTAACCCTCTACCAGGTAACTTAGCCCTAAACCTCTACCAGGTAACTTAACCCTAAACAAGGTAACTTAGCCCTAACCCTCTACCAGGTAACTTAGCCCTAACCCTCTACCCGGTAACTTAGCCCTAACCCTCTACCAGGTAACTTAGCCCTAACCCTCTACAAGGTAACTTAACCCTAACCCTCTACAAGGTAACTTAACCCTAACCCTCTACAAGGTAACTTAACCTAACCCTCTACAAGGTAACTTAGCCCTAACCCTCTACCAGGTAACTTAACCTAACCCCCAACAAGGTAACTTAGCCCTAACCCTCTACCAGGTAACTTAACCTATCCCTCTACTAGCTTAACTAGGCATAACTGGTACCACAAAAGGGGCTCACCTTTTAGCAAGGTGAATATATATTGCAACGAATCCTTCAGAACCGGCTTTTTCCGGGGCAGGCTAATTGAGGGCTAACTCCATTTATCCTGTCTGAGCTGCAAGTTGAGGACCAATCAAATCTGATTCCCTCCCTCTCACAAACTCCAAGATTGCGTCATTATCCCCTTCATTTGAGGAAGAAGACTGATTAAATATTTTATTAATCAAATGTTTGTTTTGTGTGTTAATGTTAAAATACCTGATATTCCACATTTAGTAATAACAGAATCCAAACTTCATGGACAATAAGGACTCTATTCAATCCACATCACAGAAGTTCAGCTTCACAGTGTGATTCAAATTGAAGCCTCCTACAATTTCCGCAGCTCCGGATTTAAAAATAAAATTAATGTCTTTAATGTCTTTGCAAAATCCCCATAAAAAAATATGTCTGTCTAAGATATCTGATATCTGTTTTTTGGATGGGCTGTGGCTGAAACCACCACATCCGCCGATATCGCCCCTTTGCATCTGTGGTAAAAGGTGGCATAGCTGGAGCGATGTTAGTCAGACCATAAAACATCCCGAAAATTGTTCTCCTCATGAAAACGTCTAAAGCGTCTGAACTCCATGGAACGACGACACTCTCACAAACAGGATGGTGTTCTTCGTTGCGCTCTATGACCCCCACAAGCATCACGGTACTTCTTCGTTTAGCTCTATGACCCCCACAAGCATCACGGTACTTCTTCGTTTAGCTCTATGACCCCCACAAGCATCACGGTACTTCTTCGTTTAGCTCTATGACCCCCACAAGCATCACGGTACTTCTTCGTTTAGCTCTATGACCCCCACAAGCATCACGGTACTTCTTCGTTTAGCTCTATGACCCCCACAAGCATCACGGGACTTCTTCGTTTAGCTCTATGACCCCCACAAGCATCACACGAGACTTCTTCGTTTAGCTCTATGACCCCCACAAGCATCACGGTACTTCTTCGTTTAGCTCTATGACCCCCACGAGCATCACGGGACTCATGTGAAGTCGGTACAGCCTCTTCTGTCTGTAGCGTCCGAATAGTTTGTACTACACACTATTATGAGGTGATTTTCTCACCTACAGTACCAGTCAAAAGTTCGG
>NC_068439.1:1490941-1520941 GCF_023373465.1 Oncorhynchus keta | reverse complement strand
GGATAACTCCACCAGGTCTGACCAGGATAACTCCATCAGGTCTGACCAGGATAACTCCATCAGGTCTGACCAGGATAACTCCCGACTCCACCAGGTCTGACCTGGATAACTCCTGACTCCACCAGGTCTGACCAGGATAACTCCACCAGGTCTGACCAGGATAACTCCACCAGGTCTGACCAGGATAACTCCACCAGGTCTGACCAGGATAACTCCACCAGGTCTGATCAGGATAACTCCATCAGGTCTGACCAGGATAACTCCATCAGGTCTGACCAGGATAACTCCCGACTCCACCAGGTCTGACCTGGATAACTCCTGACTCCACCAGGTCTGACCAGGATAACTCCATCAGGTCTGACCAGGATAACTCCATCAGGTCTGACCAGGATAACTCCTCCAGGTCCGACCAGGATAACTCCTGGCTCCACCAGGTCTGACCAGGATAACTCCACCAGGTCTGATCAGGATAACTCCATCAGGTCTGACCAGGATAACTCCATCAGGTCTGACCAGGATAACTCCACCAGGTCTGACAGGATAACTCCATCAGGTCTGACCAGGATAACTCCATCAGGTCCGACCAGGATAACTCCCGACTCCACCAGGTCTGACCAGGATAACTCCACCAGGTCTGATCAGGATAACTCCATCAGGTCTGACCAGGATAACTCCATCAGGTCTGACCAGGATAACTCCTGACTCCACCAGGTCTGACGAGGATAACTCCATCGGGTCTGAACAGGATAACTCCACCAGGTCTGACCAGGATAACTCCACCAGGTCTGACCAGGATAACTCCACCAGGTCTGACCAGGATAACTCCACCAGGTCTGACCAGGATAACTCCACCAGGTCTGATCAGGATAACTCCATCAGGTCTGACCAGGATAACTCCATCAGGTCTGACCAGGATAACTCCACCAGGTCTGACCTGGATAACTCCTGACTCCACCAGGTCTGACCAGGATAACTCCATCAGGTCTGACCAGGATAACTCCATCAGGTCTGACCAGGATAACTCCACTCAGGTCTGACCAGGATAACTCCATCAGGTCTGACCAGGATAACTCCACCAGGTCTGACCAGGATAACTCCTGGCTCCACCAGGTCTGACCTGGATAACTCCTGACTCCACCAGGTCTGACCTGGATAACTCCATCAGGTCTGACCAGGATAACTCCACCAGGTCTAATCAGGATAACTCCACCAGGTCTGACCAGGATAACTCCACCAGGTCTGACCAGGATAACTCCATCAGGTCTGACCAGGATAACTCCCGACTCCACCAGGTCTGACCAGGATAACTCCACCAGGTCTGACCAGGATAACTCCACCAGGTCTGACCAGGATAACTCCACCAGGTCTGACCAGGATAACTCCACCAGGTCAGACCAGGATAACTCCACCAGGTCTGACCAGGATAACTCCACCAGGTCTGACCAGGATAACTCCACCAGGTCTGACCAGGATAACTCCACCAGGTCTGACCAGGATAACTCCACCAGGTCTGACCAGGATAACTCCACCAGGTCTGACCAGGATAACTCCATCAGGTCTGACCAGGATAACTCCACCAGGTCTGACCAGGATAACTCCCGACTCCACCAGGTCTGACATGGATAACTCCATCAGGTCTGACCAGGATAACTCCACCAGGTCTGACCAGGATAACTCCATCAGGTCTGACCAGGATAACTCCACCAGGTCTGTCCAGGATAACTCCACCAGGTCTGACATGGATAACTCCATCAGGTCTGACCAGGATAACTCCACCAGGTCTGACCAGGATAACTCCACCAGGTCTGACAGGATAACTCCATCAGGTCTGACCAGGATAACTCCACCAGGTCTGACCAGGATATCTCCATCAGGTCTGATCAGGATAACTCCACTCACCAGGTCTGACCAGGATAACTCCACCAGGTCTGACCAGGATAACTCCACCAGGTCTGACCAGGATAACTCAACCAGGTCTGACCAGGATAACTCCACCAGGTCTGACCAGGATAACTCCACCAGGTCTGACCAGGATAACTCCATCAGGTCTGACCAGGATAACTCCACCAGGTCTGACCAGGATAACTCCACCAGGTCTGACCAGGATAACTCCAACTCCACCAGGTCTGACCAGGATAACTCCACCAGGTCTGACCAGGATAACTCCACCAGGTCTGACCAGGATAACTCCATCAGGTCTGACCAGGATAACTCCACCAGGTCTGACCAGGATAACTCCACCAGGTCTGACCAGGATAACTCCCAACTCCACCAGGTCTGACCAGGATAACTCCATCAGGTCTGACCAGGATAACTCCATCAGGTCTGACCAGGATAACTCCATCAGGTCTGACCAGGATAACTCCTCCAGGTCTGACCAGGATAACTCCTGACTCCACCAGGTCTGACCAGGATAACTCCATCAGGTCTGGCCAGGATAACTCCATCAGGTCTGACCAGGATAACTCCTCCAGGTCCGACCAGGATAACTCCTGGCTCCACCAGGTCTGACCAGGATAACTCCATCAGGTCTGACCAGGATAACTCCACCAGGTCTGACCAGGATAACTCCACCAGGTCTGACCAGGATAACTCCACCAGGTCTGAGGATAACTCCATCAGGTCTGACCAGGATAACTCCATCAGGTCTGACCAGGATAACTCCCGACTCCACCAGGTCTGACCTGGATAACTCCTGACTCCACCAGGTCTGACCAGCATAACTCCACCAGGTCTGACCAGGATAACTCCATCAGGTCTGACCAGGATAACTCCTGACTCCACCAGGTCTGACCTGGATAACTCCATCAGGTCTGACCAGGATAACTCCACCAGGTCTGACCAGGATAACTCCACCAGGTCTGACCAGGATAACTCCACCAGGTCTGACCAGGATAACTCCACCAGGTCTGACCAGGATAACTCCACCAGGTCTGATCAGGATAACTCCATCAGGTCTGACCAGGATAACTCCATCAGGTCTGACCAGGATAACTCCCGACTCCACCAGGTCTGACCTGGATAACTCCTGACTCCACCAGGTCTGACCAGCATAACTCCATCAGGTCTGACCAGGATAACTCCATCAGGTCTGACCAGGATAACTCCATCAGGTCTGACCAGGATAACTCCACCAGGTCTGACCAGGATAACTCCTGGCTCCACTAGGTCTGACCTGGATAACTCCTGACTCCACCAGGTCTGACCTGGATAACTCCATCAGGTCTGACCAGGATAACTCCACCAGGTCTAATCAGGATAACTCCACCAGGTCTGACCAGGATAACTCCACCAGGTCTGACCAGGATAACTCCATCAGGTCTGACCAGGATAACTCCACCAGGTCTGACCAGGATAACTCCACCAGGTCTGACCAGGATAACTCCACCAGGTCTGACCAGGATAACTCCACCAGGTCTGACCAGGATAACTCCACCAGGTCTGACCAGGATAACTCCACCAGGTCTGACCAGGATAACTCCACCAGGTCTGACCAGGATAACTCCACCAGGTCTGACCAGGATAACTCCACCAGGTCTGACCAGGATAACTCCACCAGGTCTGACCAGGATAACTCCATCAGGTCTGACCAGGATAACTCCAGACCCATCAGGTCTGACCAGGATAACTCCACCAGGTCTGACCAGGATAACTCCACTCAGGTCTGTCCAGGATAACTCCACCAGGTCTGACCAGGATAACTCCACCAGGTCTGACCAGGATAACTCCATCAGGTCTGACCAGGATAACTCCACCAGGTATGTCCAGGATAACTCCACCAGGTCTGACATGGATAACTCCATCAGGTCTGACCAGGATAACTCCACCAGGTCTGACCAGGATAACTCCCGACTCCACCAGGTCTGACATGGATAACTCCATCAGGTCTGACCAGGATAACTCCACCAGGTCTGACCAGGATATCTCCATCAGGTCTGATCAGGATAACTCCCGACTCCACCAGGTCTGTCCAGGATAACTCCACCAGGTCTGACCAGGATAACTCCACCAGGTCTGACCAGGATAACTCAACCAGGTCTGACCAGGATAACTCCACCAGGTCTGACCAGGATAACTCCACCAGGTCTGACCAGGATAACTCCACCAGGTCTGACCAGGATAACTCCACCAGGTCTGACCAGGATAACTCCATCAGGTCTGACCAGGATAACTCCCAACTCCACCAGGTCTGACCAGGATAACTCCATCAGGTCTGACCAGGATAACTCCATCAGGTCTGACCAGGATAACTCCATCAGGTCTGTCCAGGATAACTCCACCAGGTCTGACCAGGATAACTCCACCAGGTCTGACCAGGATAACTCCCAACTCCACCAGGTCTGACCAGGATAACTCCATCAGGTCTGACCAGGATAACTCCATCAGGTCTGACCAGGATAACTCCATCAGGTCTGTCCAGGATAACTCCACCAGGTCTGACCAGGATAACTCCACCAGGTCTGACCAGGATAACTCCACCAGGTCTGACCAGGATAACTCCACCAGGTCTGACCAGGATAACTCCACCAGGTCTGACCAGGATAACTCCACCAGGTCTGACCAGGATAACTCCATCAGGTCTGACCAGGATAACTCCAGACTCCATCAGGTCTGACCAGGATAACTCCACCAGGTCTGACCAGGTTAACTCCACTCAGGTCTGACCAGGATAACTCCATCAGGTCTGACCAGGATAACTCCATCAGGTCTGTCCAGGATAACTCCACCAGGTCTGACCAGGATATCTCCATCAGGTCTGACCAGGATAACTCCCGACTCCACCAGGTCTGTCCAGGATAACTCCACCAGGTCTGACCAGGATAACTCCACCAGGTCTGACCAGGATAACTCAACCAGGTCTGACCAGGATAACTCAACCAGGTCTGACCAGGATAACTCCACCAGGTCTGACCAGGATAACTCCACCAGGTCTGACCAGGATAACTCCACCAGGTCTGACCAGGATAACTCCATCAGGTCTGACCAGGATAACTCCCAACTCCACCAGGTCTGACCAGGATAACTCCATCAGGTCTGACCAGGATAACTCCATCAGGTCTGACCAGGATAACTCCATCAGGTCTGTCCAGGATAACTCCACCAGGTCTGACCAGGATAACTCCACCAGGTCTGATCAGGATAACTCCACCAGGTCTGACCAGGTTAACTCCCGACTCCACCAGGTCTGACCAGGATAACTCCATCAGGTCTGACCAGGATAACTCCATCAGGTCTGTCCAGGATAACTCCACCAGGTCTGACCAGGATAACTCCACCAGGTCTGACCAGGATAACTCCACCAGGTCTGACCAGGATAACTCCACCAGGTCTGATCAGGATAACTCCACCAGGTCTGACCAGGATAACTCCCGACTCCACCAGGTCTGACATGGATAACTCCACCAGGTCTGACCAGGATAAGTCCCGACTCCACCAGGTCTGTCCAGGATAACTCCACCAGGTCTGACCAGGATAACTCCACCAGGTCTGACCAGGATAACTCCACCAGGTCAGACCAGGATAACTCCATCAGGTCTGACCAGTATATCTCCACCAGGTCTGACCAGGATAACTCCACCAGGTCAGACCAGGATAACTCCATCAGGTCTGACCAGGATAACTCCACCAGGTCTGACCAGGATAACTCCATCAGGTCTGACCAGGATAACTCCACCAGGTCTGACCAGGATAACTCCACCAGGTCTGACCAGGATAACTCCATCAGGTCTGACCAGGATAACTCCCGACTCCACCAGGTCTGACCAGGATAACTCCACCAGGTCTGACCAGGATAACTCCTGGCTGCACCAGGTCTGACCTGGATAACTCCTGACTCCACCAGGTCTGACCAGGATAACTCCACCAGGTCTGACCAGGATATCTCCACCAGGTCTGACCAGGATATCTCCCAACTTTTGCTGCGTGGCAGAGATTCAGTTCGGAGATTCAGTTATAATTAGGGGGAAATACTGAAGATGTAATTCATGGGTATTGGTAATGAAAAGATGTCGGGGCTCCTGACTGATTAAAAGAGTGCAATGCAGTCTATTGTGGGCTACAAATGCCCCCCTATTCCCTATATAGTGTCTATGGGCCAGGGTCAAATGCCCCCCTATTCCCTATATAGTGTCTATGGGCCATGGTCAAATGCCCCCCTATTCCCTATATAGTGTCTATGGGCCATGGTCAAATGCCCCCTATTCCCTATATAGTGTCTATGGGCCATGGTCAAATGCCTCCCTATTCCCTATATAGTGTCTATGGGCCATGGTCAAATGCCTCCCTATTCCCTATATATTCCCGTGCTTTTACACCTGCATTGTTTGCTGTTTGGGGTTTTAGGCTGGGTTTCTGTACAGCACTTTGAGATATCAGCTGATGTACGAAGGGCTATATAAATAAATTTGATTTGATTGGATTTGATATATACAAATTTCAATCAATTATTTAAAAGAGTGGAGTGAAAACTCAGACATTCGGCCCTCCATGGAATGTGTTTAATCTAGGGAACAGGGCTCCATTTGGGAAGCGTGCTCTGCATCACAGAAGAGACCAAGAGTCTGGAACCAGGAAATGTTACCGTGCCATAAGATTAAAAGGTACTTACTTCTCAGGCTGGGATGTTATTGGTAGTCTCAGACTCAATTTGTAGCATGAATAAAGTGTCTCTTTCTGGGTGGTGGAGATAGATAGTGCATGTCCTGGAGACATAACTACCTTCTATATGCTGCTAGCTAGAGATTTAGTCAGCGTAGCCTAATTTGAATTTCTAATGATTCTTAGGGAGCTGCTGCAGTGAATCGATCACATTAACTTTGGAACGGCAGCCGGTAACCATGCCTGACAGCCAAAAAAGCATCAATATTTACAGTAGCAATTTCCTAGGATTAATTTAACCATGTTGAGAAATAGTATTTAAAGCTTTGTAACTTTTTGGGCGACCTGAACAAATTCACATAGAATGTGAGTTATAGATCTGTCATTCTCATTGAGAGCAAATCTAAGAAGTGGTATGTTCTATGTGTTGTATCTTATCTGTTCTATGTGCTCTGTTTCTATGCTTCCCGTTATTCAGTTTAGTTTTTGTATCTTTCACTTTAGGTTTTGTCCACCAGCTTCAAACAGATGAAAATACTATATTTTTTGTTACGGAAAATATATTTCACAGCAGTTTAGATGGTACAATGATTCTCTACACTATACTCGCTTGTTTGAACAGATAAACTGAAATTATGAGAACTATTAGAATTTTAGCGACCAGGAAATGGCAGAGCGATTCCTGCATAGTGCACCTTTAATGAATTGAAGACGGGTGTACTATTTTATAAAGCTGTTTCAAATTTGTCTCTGTGAGAACTCTTAGCCTGAAGGGTTTCTTGTACCAGAAACAAGAGAGCGATGTGACCGAGAATAAATTAACTATCTACATGTGGAGTTAGACGGAGAGAGAGAGTGAAAGGAAGAGAGGAGGAGAGAAAGAGGAGAGGAGGAGGAAAGGAAGAGAGGAGGAGAGGAAGAGGAGAGGAGGAGAGGAAGAGAGGATGAGAGGAAGAGGAGAGGAGGAGAGGAAGAGAGGAGGAGAGGAAGAGGAGAGGAGGAGGAAAGGAAGAGAGGAGGAGAGGAAGAGGAGAGGAGGAGGA
The DNA here is from genome assembly GCF_023373465.1 of Oncorhynchus keta. Classification (NCBI taxonomy): domain Eukaryota; kingdom Metazoa; phylum Chordata; class Actinopteri; order Salmoniformes; family Salmonidae; genus Oncorhynchus; species Oncorhynchus keta. The sequence goes on along the minus strand of NC_068439.1, from coordinate 1,513,301 downwards.
AAGGAAGAGAGGAGGAGAGGAAGAGGAGAGGAGGGTAGGAAAGGAAGAGAGGAGGAGAGGAAGAGGAGAGGAGGGTAGGAAAGGAAGAGAGGAGGAGAGGAAGAGGAGAGGAGGGTAGGAAAGGAAGAGAGGAGGAGAGGAAGAGGAGAGGAGGGTAGGAAAGGAAGAGAGGAGGAGAGGAAGAGGAGAGGAGGGTAGGAAAGGAAGAGAGGAGGAGAGGAAGAGGAGAGGAGAGGAGGAGGAAAGGAAGAGAGGAGGAAGGAAGAGGAGGGAGGAGGAAGAGGAGAGGAGGAGAGGAGGAAGAGGAGGAGGAGGAGAGGAAGAGGAGAGGAGGAGGAAAGGAAGAGAGGAGGAGAGGACGAGGAGAGGAGGAGGAAAGGAAGAGAGGAGGAGAGGAAGAGGAGAGGAGGAGGAAAGGAAGAGAAGAGGAGAGGAAGAGGAGAGGAGGGTAGGAAAGGAAGAGAGGAGGAGAGGAAGAGGAGAGGAGGGTAGGAAAGGAAGAGAGGAGGAGAGGAAGAGGAGAGGAGGGTAGGAAAGGAAGAGAGGAGGAGAGGGAAGAGGAGAGGGAGGGTAGGAAAGGAAGAGAGGAGGAGAGGAAGAGGAGAGGAGGGTAGGAAAGGAAGAGAGGAGGAGAGGAAGAGGAGAGGAGAGGAGGAGGAAAGGAAGAGAGGAGGAGAGGAAGAGGAGAGGAGGAGGAAAGGAAGAGAGGAGGAGAGGAAGAGAGGAGGAGGGGAAGAGAGGAGGAGAGGAAGAGGAGAGGAGGAGAGGAAGAGGAGAGGAGGAGGAAAGGAAGAGAGGAGGAGAGGAAGAGAGGAGGAGAGGAAGAGGAGAGGAGGAGAGGAAGAGGAGAGGAGGAGGAAAGGAAGAGAGGAGGAGAGGAAGAGGAGAGGAGGAGGAAAGGAAGAGAGGAGGAGAGGACGAGGAGAGGAGGAGGAAAGGAAGAGAGGAGGAGAGGAAGAGGAGAGGAGGAGGAAAGGAAGAGAGGAGGAGAGGAAGAGGAGGAGGAGGAAAGGAAGAGAGGAGAAGAGGAAGAGGAGGAGGAGGAAAGGAAGAGAGGAGGAGAGGAAGAGGAGAGGAGGAGGAAAGGAAGAGAGGAGGAGAGGAAGAGGAGAGGAGGAGGAAAGGAAGAGAGGAGGAGAGGAAGAGGAGAGGAGGAGGAAAGGAAGAGAGGAGGAGAGGAAGAGGAGGAGGAGAGGAAGAGGAGGAGGAGGAAAGGAAGAGAGGAGGAGAGGAAGAGGAGGAGGAAAGGAAGAGAGGAGAAGAGGAAGAGGAGGAGGAGGAAAGGAAGAGAGGAGGAGAGGAAGAGGAGAGGAGGAGGAAAGGAAGAGAGGAGAGGAAGAGGAGGAGGAGGAAAGGAAGAGAGGAGGAGAGGAAGAGGAGGAGGAGGAAAGGAAGAGAGGAGGAGAGGAAGAGGAGAGGAGGAGGAAAGGAAGAGAGGAGGAGAGGAAGAGGAGAGGAGGAGGAAAGGAAGAGAGGAGGAGAGGAAGAGGAGAGGAGGAGGAAAGGAAGAGAGGAGAAGAGGAAGAGGAGAGGAGGAGGAAAGGAAGAGAGGAGGAGAGGAAGAGGAGAGGAGGAGGAAAGGAAGAGAGGAGGAGAGGAAGAGGAGAGGAGGAGGAAAGGAAGAGAGGAGGAGAGGAAGAGGAGAGGAGGAGGAAAGGAAGAGAGGAGAGGAAGAGGAGGAGGAGGAAAGGAAGAGAGGAGGAGAGGAAGAGGAGAGGAGGAGGAAAGGAAGAGAGGATGAGAGGAAGAGGAGAGGAGGAGGAAAGGAAGAGAGGAGGAGAGGAAGAGGAGAGGAGGAGGAAAGGAAGAGAGGAGGAGAGGAAGAGGAGAGGAGGAGAGGAAGAGAGGATGAGAGGAAGAGGAGAGGAGGAGGAAAGGAAGAGAGGAGGAGAGGAAGAGGAGAGGAGGAGGAAAGGAAGAGAGGAGGAGAGGAAGAGGAGAGGAGGAGGAAAGGAAGAGAGGAGGAGAGGAAGAGGAGGAGGAAAGGAAGAGAGGAGGAGAGGAAGAGGAGAGGAGGAGGAAAGGAAGAGAGGAGGAGAGGAAGAGGAGGAGGAGGAAAGGAAGAGAGGAGGAGAGGAAGAGGAGAGGAGGAGGAAAGGAAGAGAGGAGGAGAGGAAGAGGAGGAGGAGGAAAGGAAGAGAGGAGGAGAGGAAGAGGAGAGGAGGAGGAAAGGAAGAGAGGAGGAGAGGAAGAGGAGAGGAGGAGGAAAGGAAGAGAGGAGGAGAGGAAGAGGAGAGGAGGAGGAAAGGAAGAGAGGAGGAGAGGAAGAGGAGAGGAGGGTAGGAAAGGAAGAGAGGATGAGAGGAAGAGAGGAGGAGAGGAAGAGAGGAGGAGAGGAGGAGAGGAAGAGGAGAGGAGGAGGAAAAGAAGAGAGGAGGAGAGGAAGAGAGGAGGAAAGGAAGAGAGGAGGAGAGGAAGAGGAGAGGAAGAGGAGAGGAGGAGGAAAGGAAGAGAGGAGGAGAGGAAGAGGAGGAGGAGGAAAGGAAGAGAGGAGGAGAGGAAGAGGAGGAGGTAAGGAAGAGAGGAGGAGAGGAAGAGGAGGAGAGATGGGAGAGAAGGAGGAAAGGAGGAGAGGATGAGGAGAGACAGAGGAGGAGAGGAAGAGGAATGGAGAGAAGGAGGACAGGAACAGGAGAGACACGGAGAGAACAATGAGGAGAAAAGGAGGACAGGGAGACGGAGAAGAGAAGGAGGAGTGGAGGAGGAGATGAGGAAAAGAGGAGATGAGAAGAGACGGAGAAGAGAAGGAGGAGATGAGGAGAGAATGAGGAGGAGAGGAGGAGAGAAGGAGGAGATGAGGAGAGACGGAGAAGAGAAGGAGGAGATGAGGAGAGAAGGAGGAGATGAGGAGAGACGGAGAAGAGAAGGAGGAGATGAGGAGAGACGGAGAAGAGAAGGAGGAGATGAGGAGAGAATGAGGAGGAGAGGAGAGACGGAGAAGAGAAGGAGGAGATGAGGAGATGAGGAGAGAATGAGGAGGAGAGGAGGAGAGAAGGAGGAGATGAGGAGAGACGGAGAAGAGAAGGAGGAGATGAGGAGATGAGGAGAGAATGAGGAGGAGAGGAGGAGAGAAGGAGGAGATGAGGAGAGACGGAGAAGAGAAGGAGGAGATGAGGAGAGAAGGAGGAGGGAGGAGGAGATGAGGAAAAGAGGAGATGAGGAGGAGTAAAAGACACTGCTAACCTACAAAGCATTACATGGGCTTGCTCCTACCTATCTCTCTGATTTGGTCCTGCCGTACATACCTACACGTACGCTACGGTCACAAGACGCAGGCCTCCTAATTGTCCCTAGAATTTCTAAGCAAACAGCTGGAGGCAGGGCTTTCTCCTATAGAGCTCCATTTTTATGGAACGGTCTGCCTACCCATGTCAGAGACGCAAACTCGGTCTCAACCTTTAAGTCTTTACTGAAGACTCATCTCTTCAGTGGGTCATATGATTGAGTGTAGTCTGGCCCAGGAGTGGGAAGGTGAACGGAAAGGCTCTGGAGCAACGAACCGCCCTTGCTGTCTCTGCCTGGCCGGTTCCCCTCTTTCCACTGGGATTCTCTGCCTCTAACCCTATCACAGGGGCTGAGTCACTGGCTTACTGGGGCTCTCTCATGCAGTCCCTGGAGGGGGTGTGTCACCTGAATGGGTTGATTCACTGTTGTGGTCATCCTGTCTGGGTTGGCACCCCCCCTTGGGTTGTGCCGTGGCGTGGCGGAGATCTTTGTGGGCTATACTCAGCCTTGTCTCGGGATGGTAAGTTGGTGGTTGAAGATATCCCTCTAGTGGTGTGGGGGCTGTGCTTTGGCAAAGTGGGTGGAGTTATATCCTTCCTGTTTGGCCCTGTCCGGGGGTGTCCTCGGATGGGGCCACAGTGTCTCCTGACCCCTCCTGTCTCAGCCTCCAGTATTTATGCTTCAGTAGTTTGTGTCGGGGGGCTAGGGTCAGTTTGTTATATCTGGAGTACTTCTCCTGTCCTATTCGGTGTCCTGTGTGAATCTAAGTGTGCGTTCTCTAATTCTCTCCTTCTTTCTTTCTCTCTCTCGGAGGACCTGAGCCCTAGGACCATGCCCCAGGACTACCTGACATGATGACTCCTTGCTGTCCCCAGTCCACCTGGCCATGCTGCTGCTCCAGTTTCAACTGACCTGAGCCCTAGGACCATGCCCCAGGACTACCTGACATGATGACTCCTTGCTGTCTGTCCCCAGTCCACCTGACTGTGCTGCTGCTCCAGTTTCAACTGTTCTGCCTTATTATTATTCAACCATGCTGGTCATTTATGAACATTTGAACATCTTGGCCATGTTCTGTTATAATCTCCACCCGGCACAGCCAGAAGAGGACTGGCCACCCCACATAGCCTGGTTCCTCTCTAGGTTTCTTCCTAGGTTTTGGCCTTTCTAGGGAGTTTTTCCTAGCCACCGTGCTTCTACACCTGCATTGCTTGCTGTTTGGGGTTTTAGGCTGGGTTTCTGTACAGCACTTTGATATATCAGCTGATGTACGAAGGGCTTTATAAATACATTTGATTTGATTTGATTTTGATTTGAGGAGAGGATGAGAGAATGATGAGGAAAGGAGAAGATGAGGAGAGAAGAAGGACAGAAAGAGGAGAGACTGGGAGAGAAGATGGAGGAGAGGAAAAGAGAAAGAGGGGAGGAGGAGAGGAGAGAAAGAGGGCAGGAGGAGAGGAGAGAAAGAGGGGAGGAGGAGAGGAGGAGTAGAGAAGGAGAAGAGTAGGTGGAGAGGAGGATGAGAGAAAATGAGGAAAGGAGGATGACAGGAGAGGAGAGGAGAGGAGAGGAGAGAAGGAGGAGAGAAGAAAGAGGAGGAGGAGAGGAGGAGAGAAGGAGAAAGGGAGGAGATATGGGGAGAGAAGGAGGACAGGGAGAAGGAGGAGAGGGAGAAGGAGAAGAGTAGGTGGAGAGTAGGAGAGAGAGCAGAGAAGGATGAGGAAAGGAGGAGGACAGGGAGAATAGAAGAAGAGGAGAGATGGGAGAGGAGGAGAGAGAAAGAGGAGAAAAGGAGGAGAGGAGGAGGGGAGAAGAGATGAGGATGATGAGGAGAGAAGGAGGAGAGTAGAGAGGAGGGTGACAGGAGGATGGGAGGAGGATGAGATGAGAAGGTGGAGAGAATGAGCAGAGAAGGATGAAGAAAGGAGGAAAGGAGGAGAGAAGGAGAACAAGGGGAAGGGAAGAGAAGAGATGGGGGAAAAGGTGGACAGAGGAGAGAAGAAGGATACAAGGAGAGGAGGAGGAGAGGACGAGACAATGAGGAGAGGAGATGAGAGAAGGAGGACGGGAAGAGGAGAGGAGGAGACATAGAGAGAATGAGGAGGAGAGGAGGAGAGAAGGTGGAGAAAAGGAGAGGAGGAGGAGAGGACGAAACAATGAGGAGAGGAGATGAGAGAAGGAGGACGGGAAGAGGAGAGGAGGAGACATAGAGAGAATGAGGAGGAGAGAAGGAGGAGATGAGGAGAGAATGAGGACGGGAAGAGGAGAGGAGGAGACAGAGAGTGAATGAGGAGGAGAGGAGGAGAGAAGGAGGAGATGAGGAGAGAATGAGGAGGAGGAGAAAAGCCTCAATGATGTACTTCAATCATACTGCTCTTATGGTCGCTGGTGATGATGATGATGATGATATATTTTTTGTACCTTTATTTATAATATAAACTATTATCAACCTGAATAGATGTTGATTGGTGTCTCTATGTGTTTCTATACAGTTGAAGTGGGAAGTTTACATACACCTCAGCCAAGTACATTTCAACTCTGTTTTTCACAATTCCTGACATTTAATCCTAGTAAAAATTCCCTGTATTAGGTCAGTTAGGATCACCACTTTATTTTAAGAATGTGAAATGTCAGACTAATACCAGAGAGAATTATTTATTTCATATTTGATTTCTTTCATCACATTCCCAGTAGGTCAGAAGTTTACATACACTCAATTAGTAATTGGTAGCATTGCCTTTAAATTGTTGAACTTGGGTCAAACGTTTCGGGAAGCTTTCCACAAGCTTCCCACAATATGTTGAGTGAATTGTGGCCCATTCCTCCTGACAGAGCTGGTGTAACTGAGTCAGGTTTGTAGGCCTCCTTGCTTGCACACGCTTCTTCAGTTCTGCGCACAAATGTTCTATAGGATTGAGGAAAGGGCTTTGTGATGGCCACTCCAATAACTTGACTTTGTTGTCCTTAAGCCATATACCACAACTTTGGAAGTGTGCTTGGGGTCATTGTCCATTTGGAAGACCCATTTACGACCAAGCTTTAACTTCCTGACTGAGTGTTGGAGTGTTCCCTGGCTATCTGTAAATGATGTCTGAGTGTTGGAGTGTCCCCTGGCTATCTGTAAATGATGTCTGAGTGTTCCCTGGCTATCTGTAAATGATGTCTGAGTGTTCCCCTGGCTATCTGTAAATGATGTCTGAGTGTTGGAGTGTTCCCCTGGCTATCTGTAAATGATGTCTGAGTGTTCCCTGGCTATCTGTAAATGATGTCTGAGTGTTCCCCTGGCTATCTGTAAATGATGTCTGAGTGTTGGAGTGTTCCCCTGGCTATCTGTAAATGATGTCTGAGTGTTCCCTGGCTATCTGTAAATGATGTCTGAGTGTTCCCCTGGCTATCTGTAAATGATGTCTGAGTGTTGGAGTGTTCCCCTGGCTATCTGTAAATGATGTCTGAGTGTTCCCCTGGCTATCTGTAAATGATGTCTGAGTGTTCCCCTGGCTATCTGTAAATGATGTCTGAGTGTTCCCCTGGCTATCTGTAAATGATGTCTGAGTGTTCCCCTAGCTATCTGTAAATGATGTCTGAGTGTTGGAGTGTTCCCCTGGCTATCTGTAAATGATGTGTGAGTGTTGGAGTGTTCCCCTGGCTATCTGTAAATGATGTCTGAGTGATGGAGTCTTCCCCTGGCTATCTGTAAATGATGTCTGAGTGTTGGGGTGTGCCCCTGGCTATCTGTAGATTACATCTATCATCCTAATGGAGGAGTAGATTACATCTATCATCCTGTAGATTACATCTATCATCCTAATGGAGGAGTAGATTACATCTATCATCCTGTAGATTACATCTATCATCCTCATTGAGGTGTAGATTACATCTATCATCATAATGGAGGTGTAGATTACATCTATCATCCTAATGGAGGTGTAGATTACATCTATCATCCTAATGGAGGAGTAGATACATCTATCATCCTAATGGATGAGTAGATTACATCTATCATCATGTAGATTACATTATCATTTGTCATCCTAATGGAGGTGTAGATTACATCTATTATCCTGTAGATTACATCTATCATCATAATGGAGGTGTAGAATACATCTGTCATCCTAATGGAGGAGTAGATACATCTATCATCCTAATGGAGGTGTAGATTACATCTATCATCCTAATGGAGGTGTAGATTACATCTATTATCCTGTAGATTACATCTATCATCATAATGGAGGTGTAGAATACATCTGTCATCCTAATGGAGGAGTAGATACATCTATCATCCTGTAGATTACATCTGTCATCCTGTAGATTACATCTATCATCCTAATGGAGGAGTAGATTACATCTATCATCCTGTAGATTACATCTATCATCCTAATGGAGGTGTAGATTACATCTATCATCCAGAAGATTACATCTATCATCCTAATGGAGGAGTAGATTACATCTATCATCCTAATAGAGGAGTAGATTACATCTATCATCCTAATGGAGGTGTAGATTACATCTATCATCCTAATGGAGGAGTAGATTACATCTATCATCCTAATGGAGGTGTAGATTACATCTATCATCCTAATGGAGGTGTAGATTACATCTATCATCCTAATGGAGGTGTAGATTACATCTATCATCCTAATGGAGGTGTAGATTACATCTATCATCATAATGGAGGAGTAGATTACATCTATCATCCTAATGGAGGAGTAGATTACATCTATCATCCTGTAGATTACATCTATCATCCTAATGGAGGAGTAGAATACATCTATCATCCTAATGGAGGAGTAGATTACATCTATCATCCTAATGGAGGAGTAGATACATCTATCATCATAATGGAGGTGTAGATTACATCTATCATCATAATGGAGGTGTAGATTACATCTATCATCATAATGGAGGAGTAGATTACATCTATCATCCTAATGGAGGTGTAGATTACATCTATCATCATAATGGAGGTGTAGATTACATCTATCATCATAATGGAGGAGTAGATTACATCTATCATCCTAATGGAGGAGTAGATTACATCTATCATCCTAATGGAGGAGTAGATTACATCTATCATCCTAATGGAGGAGTAGATTACATCTATTATCATAATGGAGGATCCTGTAGATTACATCTATCATCCTCATGGAGGTGTAGATTACATCTATCATCATAATGGAGGTGTAGATTACATCTATCATCCTCATGGAGGTGTAGATTACATCTATCATCATAATGGAGGTGTAGATTACATCTATCATCCTAATGGAGGTGTAGATTACATCTATCATCCTAATGGAGGTGTAGATTACATCTATCATCCTAATGGAGGTGTAGATTACATCTATCATCCTAATGGAGGAGTAGATTACATCTATCATCCTAAAGGAAGAGTAGATTACATCTATCATCCTAATGGAGGAATAGATTACATCTATCATCCTAATGGAGGTGTAGATTACATCTATCATCCTAATGGAGGAGGAGATTACATCTATCATCCTAATGGATGAGTAGATTACATCTATCATCTATCATACTAAGGGAAGAGTAGATTACATCTATCATCCTAATGGAGGAGTAGATTACTAATCTATCATCCTAATGGAAGAGTAGATTACATCTATCATCCTAATGGAGGTGTAGATTACATCTATCATCCTAATGGAGGTGTAGATTACATCTATCATCCTAATGGAGGTGTAGATTACATCTATCATCCTAATGGAGGAGTAGATTACATCTATCATCTATCATCCTAATGGAGGAGTAGATTACATCTATCATCCTAATGGAGGTGTAGATTACATCTATCATCCTAATGGAGGAGTAGATTACATCTATCATCCTAATGGAGGAGGAGATAACATCTATCATCCTGTAGATTACATATATCATCCTGGAGGTAGATTACATCTATCATCCTGTAGATTACATCTATCATCCTGATGGAGGTGTAGATTACATCTATCATCCTAATGGAGGAGTAGATTACATCTATCATCCTAAAGGAAGAGTAGATTACATCTATCATCCTAATGGAGGAGTAGATTACATCTATCATCCTCATGGAGGTGTAGATTACATCTATCATCCTAATGGAGGTGTAGATTACATCTATCATCCTAATGGAGGAGTAGATTACATCTATCATCCTAATGGAGGAGTAGATTACATCTATCATCCTAATGGAGGAGTAGATTACATCTATCATCCTAATGGAGGAGTAGATTACATCTATCATCCTAATGGAGGAGTAGATTACATCTATCATCCTAATGGAGGTGTAGATTACATCTATCATCCTAATGGAGGTGTAGATTACATCTATCATCCTAATGGAGGAGTAGATTACATCTATCATCCTAATGGAGGAGTAGATTACATCTATCATCCTAATGGAGGAGTAGATACATCTATCATCCTAATAGAGGAGTAGATTACATCTATCATCCTAATGGAGGAGGAGATTACATCTATCATCCTGTAGATTACATCTATCATCCTGTAGATTACATCTATCATCCTGTAGATTACATCTATCATCCTAATGGAGGAGTAGATTACATCTATCATCCTGTAGATTACATCTATCATCCTGTAGATTACATCTATCATCCTAATGGAGGAGTAGATTACATCTATCATCCTGTAGATTACATCTATCATCCTGTAGATTACATCTATCATCCTAATGGAGGAGTAGATTACATCTATCATCCTGTAGATTACATCTATCATCCTAATGGAGGAGTAGATTACATCTATCATCCTAATGGAGGAGTAGATTACATCTATCATCCTAATGGAGGAGTAGATTACATCTATCATCCTGTAGATTACATCTATCATCCTAATGGAGGAGTAGATTACATCTATCATCCTAATGGAGGAGTAGATTACATCTATCATCCTGTAGATTACATCTATCATCCTAATGGAGGAGTAGATTACATCTATCATCCTAATGGAGGAGTAGATTACATCTATCATCCTAATGGAGGAGGAGATAACATCTATCATCCTGTAGATTACATATATCATCCTGTAGATTACATCTATCATCCTGTAGATTACATCTATCATCCTGTAGATTACATCTATCATCCTAATGGAGGTGTAGATTACATCTATCATCCTAATGGAGGAGTAGATTACATCTATCATCCTAATGGAGGAGTAGATTACATCTATCATCCTCATTGAGGTGTAGATTACATCTATCATCCTAATGGAGGTGTAGATTACATCTATCATCCTAATGGAGGAGTAGATTACATCTATCATCCTAATGGAGGAGTAGATTACATCTATCATCCTAATGGAGGAGTAGATTACATCTATCATCCTAATGGAGGAGTAGATTACATCTATCATCCTAATGGAGGAGTAGATTACATCTATCATCCTAATGGAGGTGTAGATTACATCTATCATCCTAATGGAGGTGTAGATTACATCTATCATCCTAATGGAGGAGTAGATTACATCTATCATCCTAATGGAGGAGTAGATTACATCTATCATCCTAATGGAGGTGTAGATTACATCTATCATCCTAATGGAGGAGTAGATTACATCTATCATCCTAATGGAGGAGTAGATTACATCTATCATCCTGTAGATTACATCTATCATCCTGTAGATTACATCTATCATCCTGTAGATTACATCTATCATCCTAATGGAGGAGTAGATTACATCTATCATCCTGTAGATTACATCTATCATCCTGTAGATTACATCTATCATCCTAATGGAGGAGTAGATTACATCTATCATCCTGTAGATTACATCTATCATCCTGTAGATTACATCTATCATCCTGTAGATTACATCTATCATCCTAATGGAGGTGTAGATTACATCTATCATCCTAATGGAGGTGTAGATTACATCTATCATCCAGGAGATTACATCTGTCATCCAATTGGAGGAGTGGATTAATAACCTATCATCTAAGTACTCAGAACCAGCTACACACTCCACCCTACACTGGGCTACTTCTTTAGACCACTATGAAGTACACAGAACCAGCTACACACTCCACCCTACACTGGGCTACTTCTTTAGACCACTATGAAGTACACAGAACCAGCTACACACTCCACCCTACACTGGGCTACTTCTTTAGACCACTATGAAGTACACAGAACCAGCTACACACTCCACCCTACACTGGGCTACTTCTTTAGACCACTATGAAGTACACAGAACCAGCTACACACTCCACCCTACACTGGGCTACTTCTTTAGACCACTATGAAGTACACAGAACCAGCTACACACTCCACCCTACACTGGGCTACTTCTTTAGACCACTATGAAGTACACAGAACCAGCTACACACTCCACCCTACACTGGGTGATATCCATAGACGGGCATGAAGCCACAAAACAAGCACAACTACTCAGTCACCCTGTGCTTCCTTAACAGTGACCAACATACATACAGCCCTAGTTGACTACTCAGTCACCCTGTGCTTCCTTAACAGTGACCAACATACATACAGCCCTAGTTGACTACTCAGTCACCCTCTGCTTCCTTAACAGTGACCAACATACATACAGCCCTTGTTGACTACTCAGTCACCCTGTGCTTCCTTAACAGTGACCAACATACATACAGCCCTAGTTGACTACTCAGTCACCCTGTGCTTCCTTAACAGTGACCAACATACATACAGCCCTAGTTGACTACTCAGTCACCCTGTGCTTCCTTAACAGTGACCAACATACATACAGCCCTTGTTGACTACTCAGTCACCCTGTGCTTCCTTAACAGTGACCAACATACATACAGCCCTTGTTGACTATTCAGTCACCCTCTGCTTCCTTAACAGTGACCAACATACATACAGCCCTAGTTGACTACTCAGTCACCCTGTGCTTCCTTAACGGTGACCAACATACATACAGCCCTAGTTGACTACTCAGTCACCCTGTGCTTCCTTAACAGTGACCAACATACATACAGCCCTAGTTGACTACTCAGTAACCCTGTGCTTCCTTAACGGTGACCAACATACATACAGCCCTTGTTGACTACTCAGTCACCCTGTGCTTCCTTAACAGTGACCAACATACATACAGCCCTTGTTGACTGAGTCACTCAGTCACCTCTGCTTCCTTAACAGTGACCAACATACATACAGCCCTAGTTGACTACTCAGTCACCCTGTGCTTCCTTAACGGTGACCAACATACATACAGCCCTAGTTGACTACTCAGTCACCCTGTGCTTCCTTAACAGTGACCAACATACATACAGCCCTAGTTGACTACTCAGTCACCCTGTGCTTCCTTAACAGTGACCAACATACATACAGCCCTTGTTGACTACTCAGTCACCCTGTGCTTCCTTAACAGTGACCAACATACATACAGCCCTAGTTGACTACTCAGTCACCCTGTGCTTCCTTAACGGTGACCAACATACATACAGCCCTAGTTGACTACTCAGTCACCCTGTGCTTCCTTAACAGTGACCAACATACATACAGCCCTTGTTGACTACTCAGTCACCCTGTGCTTCCTTAACAGTGACCAACATACATACAGCCCTTGTTGACTACTCAGTCACCCTCTGCTTCGTTCCAGCCCTATAAAGGACACCACACACACACACACACACTCCACTACTTCATGCTTTGAAGGACATATAGTTTGCGCACAACACACACTCTCTCTACACTTACCTCCCTGTCACCTCTACCCAACACAGACGCAGGAATGATCCCAAACAGTGTTAACATTATGTAAATTACTTGAGATTCAGTGCTTTTATAGATGTTCGGTGGGTCACATCAGAGCTCATGTTCTTCTGATTCCACGACACGGCATAATATTACTTTATAAAGCACAGATGTTAAAAATAAAATTACCCAACTAAATCTTATTTGTGCAATATTTGCATAATTTTATACACGGCTTAAATTAAAGAGACACTTTGAAGCGTTACCCTACGGGGGGAGCTACTAAAGACGAGGGACACTGTGACTAATGATAATGAGTTGGAAGGCGCAGCTCAGGTAAAAGCAAGACATTAGAAAAGAGGAAAAACAAATGCTTAAAGCAACTCCCCCTCCACCCCCAGTAAGGCACATTGTCCACCCTGTTAAATGAAATACCCCTCCAGGTGCATTGATAACGAGCTGTAATGGGCTTAATGATAAGTGGAACGTTTTGTGTGTTCCTGATAGATCAAATAATGTCATGTAAATTAGCAACGTTTATGAATTCAGTTTCACAGTGAAAAGTGAAAACTCCAGTGTTGTTGGTGAGTTTAATAGTTTTGCCTCGCCACCACACAAAGCTATGCTCTATCCCACGTGATACACCTAGTCTATCAGAGTACTGTCAACACACCTTGTCTATCAGAGTACTGTCAACACACCTAGTCTATCAGAGTACTGTCAACACACCTAGTCTATCAGAGTACTGTCAACACACCTAGTCTATCAGAGTACTGTCAACCTACCTAGTCTATCAGAGTACTGAACACAGCCCTACCGAACACAGCCCTACCAAACACAGCCCTACTAAACACAGTCCTAAAGTCTAAACACAGCCCTACAGTCTAAACACAGCCCTACAGTCTAAGCACAGCCCTAATAAACACAGCCCTACTAAACACAGCCCTACTAAACACAGCCCTACTAAACACAGCCCTACAGTCTAAACACAGCCCTACTGAACACAGCCCTACAGTCTAAACACAGCCCTACTGAACACAGCCCTACCAAACACAGCTCTACTCAACACAGCCATAAAGTCTAAACACAGCCCTACTAAACACAGCCCTACAGTCTAAACACAGCCCTACAGTCTAAACACAGCCCTACTAAACACAGCCCTACAGTCTAAACACAGCCCTACTGAACACAGCCCTACCAAACACAGCCCTACAGTCTAAACACAGCCCTACAGTCTAAACACAGCCCTACAGTCTAAACACAGCCCTACAGTCTAAACACAGCCATACAGTCTAAACACAGCCATACAGTCTAAACACAGCCATACAGTCTAAACACAGCCCTACCAAACACAGCCCTACTCAACACAGCCCTACCAAACACAGCCCTACAGTCTAAACACAGCCCTACCAAACACAGCCCTACAGTCTAAACACAGCCCTACAGTCTAAACACAGCCCTACTAAACACAGCCCTACTAAACACAGCCCCACTAAACACAGCCCTACTAAACACAGCCCCACTAAACACAGCCCTACAGTCTAAACACAGCCCTAATAAACACAGCCCCACTAAACACAGCCCTACAGTCTAAACACAGCCCTACCAAACACAGCCCTACTAAACACAGCCCTACAGTCTAAACACAGCCCTACTAAACACAGCCCTACTAAACACAGCCCTACCAAACACAGCCCTACTAAACACAGCCCTACCAAACACAGCCCTACCAAACACAGCCCTACCAAACACAGCCCTACTAAACACAGCCCTACTAAACACAGCCCCACTAAACACAGCCCCACTAAACACAGCCCTACTAAACACAGCCCTACTAAACACAGCCCTACAGTCTAAACACAGCCCTACTAAACACAGCCCCACTAAACACAGCCCTACCAAACACAGCCCTACAAAACACAGCCCTACAGTCTAAACACAGCCCTACTAAACACAGCCCTACTCAACACAGCCCTACTCAACACAGCCCTACTCAACACAGCCCTAGTCAGCTGCTCATACCTCATACTCATATTTCTCCCCCATCAAGCAGGTGGTTGATAATGATTAGGGGGCAATTTGTTTGTGTGTGGTTTGTGTAGTCTGTGTGTGCGTGTGGTTTGTGTAGTCTGTGTGTGTGTGGTTTGTGTAACGTGTGGTTTGTGTAGTTTGTGTGTGCGTGTGGTTTGTGTAGTCTGTGTGTGTGTGGTTTGTGTAGTTTGTGTGTTTGTAGTTTGTGGTTTGTGTAGTCTGTGTGTGTGTGGTTTGTATAGTTTGTGTGTTTGTAGTTTGTGTGTGTGTGTGGTTTGTGTAGTATGTGTGTTTGTAGTTTGTGGTTTGTGTAGTTTGTGTGTGTGTGTGGTTTGTGTGTGTGTGTGGTTTGTGTAGTTTGTGTGGTTTGTGTAGTTTGTGTGTGCGTCAGTTTGTCGTTCATCACATCCTGAGCTATAGACTCCAAAGCTAAAATTACACACAAAGAGGGCCATGTTGTTCCTTCTTGGAGGACACTTGTCACTCTGTGGAGGACACTACTCACTCTGTGGAGGACACTACTCACTCTGTGGAGGACACTACTCACTCTGTGGAGGACACTACTCACTCTGTGGAGGACACTAGTCACTCTGTGGAGGACACTACTCACCCTGTGGAGGACACTAGTCACTCTGTGGAGGACACTACTCGCCCTGTGGAGGACACGAGTCACTCTGTGGAGGACACTAGTCACTCTGTGGAGGACACTAGTCACTCTGTGGAGGACACTAGTCACTCTGTGGAGGACACTACTCGCCCTGTGGAGGACACAAGTCACTCTGTGGAGGACACTAGTCACTCTGTGGAGGACACTACTCACTCTGTGGAGGACACTAGTCACTCTGTGGAAGACACTAGTCACTCTGTGGAGGACACTACTCGCCCTGTGGAGGACACTAGTCACTCTGTGGAGGACACTACTCACTCTGTGGAGGACACTACTCACTCTGTGGAGGACACTACTCACTCTGTGGAGGACACTACTCACTCTGTGGAGGACACTAGTCACTCTGTGGAGGACACTACTCACCCTGTGGAGGACACTACTCGCCCTGTGGAGGACACGAGTCACTCTGTGGAGGACACTAGTCACTCTGTGGAGGACACTAGTCACTCTGTGGAGGACACTACTCGCCCTGTGGAGGACACAAGTCACTCTGTGGAGGACACTAGTCACTCTGTGGAGGACACTAGTCACTCTGTGGAGGACACTAGTCACTCTGTGGAGGACACTAGTCACTCTGTGGAGGACACTAGTCACTCCCTGTGTGTCAGTTGTAATCACTAGCCTTTCTCAGTGCCTCCCTCTCTCAGACGTCGTCTCCCTCTCTCAGACGTAGTCTCCCTCTCTCAGACGTAGTCTCCCTCTCTCGGACGTATTCTCTCTCTCTCGGACGTAGTCTCCCTCTCTCGGACGTAGTCTCCCTCTCTCGGACGTAGTCTCCTCTCTCGACGCCGCTCCCTCTCTCGACGCCGTCTCCTCTCTCGACGCCGCTCCCTCTCTCGACGCCGTCTCCCTCTCTCGACGCCGTCTCCCTCTCTCGGACGTCGTCTCCCTCTCTCAGACGTAGTCTCCCTCTCTCAGACGTAGTCTCCCTCTCTCAGACGTCGTCTCCCTCTCTCAGACGTCGTCTCCCTCTCTCAGACGTCGTCTCCCTCTCTCAGACGTCGTCTCCCTCTCTCAGACGTCGTCTCCCTCTCTCAGACGTCGTCTCCCTCTCTCAGACGTAGTCTCCCTCTCTCAGACGTAGTCTCCCTCTCTCAGACGTCGTCTCCCTCTCTCAGACGTCGTCTCCCTCTCTCAGACGTCGTCTCCCTCTCTCAGACGTCGTCTCCCTCTCTCAGACGTCGTCTCCCTCTCTCAGACGTCGTCTCCCTCTCTCAGACGTCGTCTCCCTCTCTCAGACGTCGTCTCCCTCTCTCAGACGTCGTCTCCCTCTCTCAGACGTAGTCTCCCTCTCTCAGACGTAGTCTCCCTCTCTCGACGCCGCTCTCCTTCTCTCGACGCCGTCTCCCTCTCTCGACGTAGTCTCCCTCTCGACGCCGCTCCCTCTCTCGACGCCGCTCCCTCTCGACGCCGCTCCCTCTCTCGACGCCGCCTCCCTCTCTCGACGTAGTCTCCTCTCTCGGACGTAGTCTCCCTCTCTCGGACGTAGTCTCCCTCTCTCAGACGTCGTCTCCCTCTCTCAGACGTCGTCTCCCTCTCTCAGACGTCGTCTCCCTCTCTCAGACGTAGTCTCCCTCTCTCAGACGTAGTCTCCCTCTCTCAGACGTAGTCTCCCTCTCTCAGACGTAGTCTCCCTCTCTCAGACGTAGTCTCCCTCTCTCAGACGTAGTCTCCGTCTTTCAGACGTAGTCTCCCTCTCTCAGACGTAGTCTCCCTCTCTCAGACGTAGTCTCCCTCTCTCAGACGTCGTCTCCCTCTCTCAGACGTCGCTCCTCTCTCAGACGCCGCTCCTCTCTCAGACGCCGCTCCCTCTCTGACGCCGTCTCCTCTCTGACGCCGCTCCTCTCTCAGACGTAGTCTCCTCTCTCAGACGTCGTCTCCCTCTCTCAGACGTAGTCTCCCTCTCTCAGACGTCGTCTCCCTCTCTCAGACGTAGTCTCCCTCTCTCAGACGTAGTCTCCCTCTCTCAGACGTAGTCTCCCTCTCTCAGACGTAGTCTCCCTCTCTCAGACGTAGTCTCCCTCTCTCAGACGTAGTCTCCCTCTCTCAGACGTAGTCTCCCTCTCTCAGACGTAGTCTCCCTCTGACGTTGTCTTCCTCTCTGCAGCTCTCTCTGTCTCACTCTGTTGCTCCGTCTCCCAGTGGGTCTGCTGTAATCACTAGCTTCGCTCTGTCTCTCAATTTAATTCAAAGGGTTTTATTGGCATGGGAAACATATGTTTACATTGCCAAAGCAAGTGAAATAGTGATTTGGTGTTGCTTTTGCTGTCCTGGGGCTCTGTGGGGTCTGTGTTTGTGAACCGAGCCCCAGGACCAGCTTGCTTAGGGGACTCTTTTTGGGTTTGAAGGTTTGGGAATCGCTTACTTTTAGGTGGTTGTAGAATTTAACGGCTATTTTCTGGATTTTAATAAATAACAGTTAATCTGCCTAATTCTGCTCTGCATTTATTTGGTGTTTTGCGTTGCATAAGGAGGATATTTTTGCATAAGGAGGATATTTTTGCGTTCTCAGTTTGGTCTTTGTCCCATGGTGTGAATTGTTGGTTGGTGAGCTGAACCCAGACCTCACAACCATAATTCAAGTATTTTTTTTTGCTAGATCCTAAATTGGTACGTCGAATTTTATGTTCCTTTTGATGGCGAAGATGACCCTTCTTGCCTTGTCTCTCAGATCGTTCACAGCTTTGTGGAAGGTGGAAGTTACCTGTGGCACTCCAGGGTAACAGTGTCTAGATGGAATTTGTATTTGTGGTCCTGGCAACTGGACCTTTTTTGGAACACCATTATTTTGGTATGACTGAGATTTTCTGTCAGGGCCCAGGTCTGACAGAATCTGTGCATAAGATCTAGGTGCTGCTGTAGGCCCTCCTTGGTTGGTAACAGATCTAGGTGCTGCTGTAGGCCCTCCTTGGTTGGGGACAGATCTAGGTGTTGCTGTAGGCCCTCCTTGGTTGGTAACAGATCTAGGTGCTGCTGTAGGCCCTCCTTGGTTGGTGACAGATCTAGGTGCTGCTGTAGGCCCTCCTTGGTTGGTAACAGATCTAGGTGCTGCTGTAGGCCCTCCTTGGTTGGTAACAGATCTAGGTGCTGCTGTAGGCCCTCCTTGGTTGGGAACAGATCTAGGTGCTGCTGTAGGCCCTCCTTGGTTGGTAACAGATCTAGGTGCTGCTGTAGGCCCTCCTTGGTTGGTAACAGATCTAGGTGCTGCTGTAGTCCCTCATTGGTTGGGGACAGATGAAGGTGCTGCTATAGGCCCTCCTTGGTTGGTAACAGATCTAGGTGCTGCTGTAGGCCCTCCTTGGTTGGTAACAGATCTAGGTGCTGCTGTAGGCCCTCCTTGGTTGGTAACAGATCTAGGTGCTGCTGTAGGCCCTCCTTGGTTGGGAACAGATCTAGGTGCTGCTGTAGGCCCTCCTTGGTTGGGGACAGATCTAGGGGTTGCTATAGGCCCTCCTTGGTTGGGGACAGATCTAGGGGTTGCTATAGGCCCTCCTTGGTTGGGGACAGATCTAGGTGCTGCTGTAGTCCCTCATTGGTTGGGGACAGATGTAGGTGCTGCTGTAGGCCCTCCTTGGTTGGGGACAGATCTAGGTGCCCTCCTTGGTTGGGGACTGATCTATGGGTTGCTGTAGTCCCTCCTTGGTTGGGGACAGATCTAGGTGCTGCTGTAGTCCCTCCTTGGCTGGGACAGATCTAGGGTCTGCTGTAGGCTCTCCTTGGTTGTGGACAGATCTAGGTGCCCTTCTTGGTTGGGGACAGATCCAGGTGCTGCTGTAGGCCCTCCTTGGTTGGGGACAGATCTAGGTGCCCTTCTTGGTTGGGGACAGATCCAGGTGCTGCTGTAGGCCCTCCTTGGTTGGGGACAGATCCAGGTGCTGCTGTAGGCCCTCCTTGGTTGGGGACAGATCTAGGTGCCCTCCTTGGTTGGAGACAGATCTAGGTGCTGCTGTAGGCCCTCCTTGGTTGGGGACAGATCTAGGTGCCCTCCTTGGTTGGGGACAGATCTAGGTGCCCTCCTTGGTTGGAGACAGATCTAGGTGCTGCTGTAGGCCCTACTTGGTTGGGGACAGATCTAGGTGCCCTCCTTTGTTGGGGACAGATTTAGGTGCTGCTGTAGGCCCTCCTTTGTTGGGGACAGATTTAGGTGCTGCTGTAGGCCCTCCTTGGTTGGGGACAGATCTAGGTGCTGCTGTAGGCCCTCCTTGGTTGGGGACAGATCTAGGTGCCCTCCTTGGTTGGGGACTGATCTATGGGTTGCTGTAGTCCCTCCTTGGTTGGGGACAGATCTAGGTGCTGCTGTAGTCCCTCCTTGGCTGGGACAGATCTAGGGTCTGCTGTAGGCTCTCCTTGGTTGTGGACAGATCTAGGTGCCCTTCTTGGTTGGGGACAGATCCAGGTGCTGCTGTAGGCCCTCCTTGGTTGGGGACAGATCCAGGTGCTGCTGTAGGCCCTCCTTGGTTGGGGACAGATCTAGGTGCCCTCCTTGGTTGGGGACAGATCTAGGTGCTGCTGTAGGCCCTCCTTGGTTGGGGACAGATCTAGGTGCCCTCCTTGGTTGGGGACAGATCTAGGTGCCTTCCTTGGTTGGAGACAGATCTAGGTGCTGCTGTAGGCCCTACTTGGTTGGGGACAGATCTAGGTGCCCTCCTTGGTTGGAGACAGATCTAGGTGCTGCTGTAGGCCCTACTTGGTTGGGGACAGATCTAGGTGCCCTCATTGGTTGGAGACAGATCTAGGTGCTGCTGTAGGCCCTCCTTGGTTGGGGACAGATCTTGGAGCTGCTGTAGTCCCTCATTGGTTGGGGACAGATCTTGGAGCTGCTGTAGACCCTCCTTGGTTGGGGACAGATCTTGGGGCTGCTGTAGGCCCTCCTTGGTTGGGACAGATCTTGGGGCTGCTGTAGGCCCTCCTTGGTTGGGGACAGATCTTGGGGCTGCTGTAGGCCCTCCTTGGTTGGGGACAGATCTTGGGGCTGCTGTAGGCCCTCCTTGGTTGGGGACAGATCTTGGGGCTGCTGTCGGCCCTCCTTGGTTGGGGACAGATCTAGGTGCTGCTGTAGGCCCTCCTTGGTTGGGACAGATCTATGGGCTATGAGCCTCTCTCTGTCAGCTGTAATCACTAGCCTCTCTCTGTCAGCTGTAACCACTAGCCTCTCTGTCAGCTGTAATCACTAGCCTCTCTCTGTCAGATGTAATCACTAGCCTCTCTCTGTCAGCTGTAACCACTAGCCTCTCTGTCAGCTGTAATCACTAGCCTCTCTCTGTCAGATGTAATCACTAGCCTCTCTCTGTCAGCTGTAATCACTAGCCTCTCTCTGTCAGCTGTAACCACTAGCCTCTCTCTGTCAGCTGTAACCACTAGCCTCTCTCTGTCAGCTGTAATCACTAGCCTCTCTCTGTCTGCTGTAACCACTAGCCTCTCTCTGTCTGCTGTAATCACTAGCCTCTCTCTGTCAGCTGTAACCACTAGCCTCTCTCTGTCAGCTGTAACCACTAGCCTCTCTCTGTCAGCTGTAATCACTAGCCTCTCTCTGTCAGCTGTAACCACTAGCCTCTCTCTGTCAGCTGTAATCACTAGCCTCTGTCAGCTGTAATCACTAGCCTCTCTCTGTCTGCTGTAATCACTAGCCTCTCTCTGTCTGCTGTAACCACTAGCCTCTCTCTGTCAGCTGTAACCACTAGCCTCTCTGTCAGCTGTAATCACTAGCCTCTCTCTGTCAGCTGTAACCACTAGCCTCTCTCTGTCACCTGTAATCACTAGCCTCTCCCTGTCACCTGTAATCACTAGCCTCTCTCTGTCTGCTGTAACCACTAGCCTCTCTCTGTCAGCTGTAATCACGAGCCTCTCTCTGTCAGCTGTAAACACTAGCCTCTCTCTGTCAGCTGTAATCACGAGCCTCTCTCTGTCTGCTGTAACCACTAGCCTCTCCCTGTCAGCTGTAATCACTAGCCTCTCTCTGTCAGCTGTAATCACTAGCCTCTCTCTGTCAGCTGTAAACACTAGCCTCTCTCTGTCAGCTGTAATCACGAGCCTCTCGCTGTCAGCTGTAAACACTAGCCTCTCTCTGTCTGCTGTAACCACTAGCCTCTCAATTCAATTCAAGGGGCTTTATTGGCATGGGAAACATATGTTAACACTGGCAAAGCGAGTGAAGTAGATAATAAGCTCAATTTTAATAAACAATAAAAATGTACAGTGAACATTATATTCACAGAAGTTCCAAAAGAATAAAGACATTTCAAATATCAACTCTCTCACTATCTCTCCCTGTGTCCCTGCCTCTGTGTTTGTCCATTGATCTCCTGCAGAACAGGAGATTGGGGCTTTGAATCATAAACCATTCTGAGGAAGCCTGGCCAGCTGGTCACAAAAGAACGACGTCTGTTAGGTGGAGGCTTGAGAAGGGCTGATGCCGGAAGACTCCTGATGGTCTTTTTGTGGGAACAGAAAGTGTTTTCTGAGGTATGGCCACAGGGTTTTCTTTTCAGAAGTGTTCCCCGTAGTTCACAGCTCATTAGCTGTTAGCAGCTAGCGCACCACAGGTGAGACCTGCAGAGAAACGTCAAGAATCAAAATTGATGCCTGAATTGGGGCTTACCGCTGTCTTCGCCCGCTGTCTTCGCCCGCTGTTTACTTCTGTGAAAAAGTCTGACAATCCAATCAAATTGAATTAAATTGTATTTGTCAAATGGGACGAATACAACTGGTGTAGAAACATGTAATACACAAGAATGGAGCTATATAC